>NC_083725.1:46835438-47138469 GCF_028564815.1 Eubalaena glacialis | reverse complement strand
TGACTGGGTGAAGTTGGGACTAGTCTGGAAGTCCCTGATGGGCTCTGTCTGCATGGACTCTTCCCAGCATTCCACCAGGAGCCCAGGCAAATGCACCTGCTTCATGTTACAGAGGCCCCAGGCCAACATCTGACAGAACAGAGAGGGAGGGTGGGGAAAGGGACAGGCGGTGCCTCTGTAATGGGGTCCAGGCCTGGGAGCGATGGGGCCTCAGTGGGCCTGCAGGGCCAGGGCACGAGGCTGGGTAAAGGCAGAGTCTGAAGGCTCACCCAGGCCTCCTGTCCTGTGAGGGATGAGTCCACCAGGCCTGGACGCTGTCCTTCCTCCTCCACGAGGGAGGTACCCATTAGGTATTGCCCTTCCTCCCCTGCTGCCCATCTGGCCTCTAATCATCTCTCTCAGGGGTGACTTCCTGCTGCTGGCTGCTTCCCAGACCCTCAGCAGCTGGGGTGCCCCAAGGTTCTTAGGCACCTCTATGCCATCCAGCTCGTGGCTGACCTGGATCCCACAGAACTCCATGGCCAGTCAGCAAGCTAGCACCCTGGGATCTCACTCTCAACTGACAAACACTGGGTACCCAGGAGCTGTCCACACCCTACTCATAGGGCCACCTCAGGGCCAGAGTGGGAACCAGCCAGGTGGTCTGATCTTGGCTCCAGTGCTAGGAAGACCTGACCATCTTCCACTCTTTGCCAGGTTTGTGGCAGGGCACATAGGTTCTGAGGTGGGGACCTCCATGCTACTCTCAGAAGAGGTGAGAAACATCCTGGCATTTGGAGTCAGGCAGGGCCGGGACTAAATTCTGGTGCTGCCACTGAGCCCCTGTGTCACTGTGCATGGATGTGCAGTCTCTCAGTGCCTGAATTTCCTTCTCTGGAAGGTTTTCCCTACTTTTTGCACAGGGACCATGTGAGGCTCACATGTGGTAGGTAATGAATGCTAAAGCCCTTTGTCTATGACCCACAGCAGAGGTTTGCATTAAAATACTTTAAAAGAAAAAAAAATACTTAGGTGAAACTATAATATTAAAAAATAATTTGTAGAACACTGATCCCATTTAATTATTAATTATGTTTTCTACCACCTACTATATAGGTGACAGAAGACTACAGTACAGGATTTCACTAACTACCTTTACCCAATTTTATGAGCAAACCCTGTAGGCAGTTAGAAATGTGAATATTTTGGGCACAAATATTTGAGAGGGACATGGGATATTCATGCATGGTAAAGTGAAAGATAGAGAAAGAAAAAGTGAAAGAAGGATAGAAAAAGTGAAAGAAGATAGAAAAAGTGAAAGAAGAGTGAAAAAGTGAAAGAAGGATAGAAAAAGTGAAAGAAGAGTGAAAATGTTTATAAATATAAGTGAAGGAGAATAAGATGATAAATAGAGTTGAATATCAAATAAATAACACACATTGAATAAATGGAGAAATGGCAGAATGAGGGCAAGAGAAGGTAAAGACTCTCCTATTAAGCCCTGATGGGAATTCCTTAAATGAAAGTGTCAGCCAGTATAAATTGATATTTTTAGTTTAATGGTTACCTGAGAAGAAAGCTGCTGACAATTGTTGAATAAATGTCACTCAATATTTAATTTAGAATCTCCTTTTTAACATTTTTTTGAATCTAGAATTTTTAAGAAATTTAATTTTGATGACAATATGATGCATATTTAAATTATAGAATCGAGAGATTTGTGAATCTTAACTATGGCAATTAATGGTACACATTTAACATCCTATTGACAACTTCTCTTAAGCCAATTCTTATTTGCAAATATACTCATGGATGAATATGTCAATGCCTTTTTTCTTAGATATTTTAGATTCAAATAATTTTAGAGGTCATGTAAAGCAACCCATGGGTATAAATGAAGCTCTAATAACTATAAAAATTCAAATCCCTATCCCTCTGGTTCTTTTCCCCATCTGCTCATGCAGAATATCAAGTATTTATGAAGGCCTCAAAGGTTGTCTTACATGTACATAGAATCTCATTATTTCTTGCAGGATGCAACTGCTGTTTCACTATCTTCCTCTGGGACCCACTGGAAATTGTCATGTCCTCCGGTTACAGTGTAGGCCATGGACTTTTCAGTGCCAAAAATCAACTGTGTTCCATTAAGAGGTAGGTGAAAATACCTCTCACAATTTCTTTTACGTCTGTTAGAGGGCTAATCAGAAGCACTGTTTGCACCACAATGAATATTTCAGTTTTAGAAATTTATGTTGATTTTTGTTTTCATTTTATTTCTGCTTATCTAATTCCACCTCCCTGCCTTTTGCCAGATAGTTCTCTGAAAGAATAAACACGAGTGAAGTGGGTATTGGAATAGGAGACGGAGGCTGCTGAGAGCCATCAAGCTGTTTTAAATTTTACCCCTTAAGACAGACCTTTATTCCTTGATCTAACTTATTGAGATTTGTTCCTTCTTCTTTTAGGTTAAATTTATTCTCTGGAAGTCCATTCATACGGCATAAAAATAAAATTTTGGACAGTTTTCCAGCTGAGCACAGCAGAGATTTAAGCTGAGATATCTGCTATAGGGTAAACGGCAGTAGTAGTAATAATACCAACAGCAACAACTATAATAATTGTTGTTATTGTTGTTATTTAACCAAGGGCTTTATCTGCATCAGATAGTGTTTCAAAGAAATCTATGCTAGCAGAATTTTAGAGGTAGAAAAATATCATATTTTTATGTTTTCTTTTTTTTTGGCAGAACTTTTATCATATTTCAAGTTCTTTAAATTTGGCTACTTTATCCCCCTACATAAATGCCAAGTAGACAACACCTGTTTAGGAAATTGCCCTGGACTATTCTCCACTTTTACCCACCCTACTTCTGTAAGTCTGGCCTCCCTCCCTCTCAGATTTTGGATCCATAACCTGGCTTTGAAATTCTGCTTTCAATTTTAGCAACAATTTCACTCTTCCATGTTTGACTTAATGGATTTTACCTTCCCAGCTAGATTTTGGCATTACTTAGTCACCTGATTTTATACCTCCTAAATTATTATGGAAGATAACGCAAATAATAATAAATCTTTCCTCGTTCAACACCGGCCCCTCAACTTCACTCCCAGAGGTATGGAAAAAAAGGGTGAGATAAGTGATTTGCGTAAGAATTAACTGCCTCATTTAATAGGCAGTAAAACTGAATTCTAGAGTGGTTATGCGATTTTCTAGAGTGATTATATGGCAAACTCCGTGAAGGTAAAACCATTCTCACTAAATTTTGCATCCTCTCATGACTCAACCGGGTGTATTCAGAGATAAGGTAATTATTGAATTGAAAGAGACACAAATTATTTGTGGCAAAAGAAGGACCTTGTAAAAAAATTGTATATATATATATAAATTATAATTTTTTTATAAATTTATGTATAAAATACAAACATATATATATATGGCAATTGGAGAGTAGATTTTCCTTTTTTTCAGCTCCTGAGCAACAAAGAAAAGTAAATATGACTTCAGGACTTAAGTTCAGTGAATTTTATATTCTCATCTGGGAATTAACTTTTGAATGAATGTCACAAAATGCAAGATCAGCTAAAGATTTTGGAAGAGACTAGAATGGAGACTTGAAATAACAGCAAAGTGGGTATTGTCCTGGTATACTGGGGTCCAGTGGCAGGTTCCAGGGGCTGGGGCTCTGGAGGCAGGCATAGGCCATAGAAGTGTAGTGAGGGGATGAGATGGATTGTTATAAACAAACCTTTCTCTCATTTGGATTTGGCTCTGCTTGGTTCTTGCTTGATTAACAGCTTTGGATTATCTAGATCATGTGACCTCTCCTATCCTTCCAATTAATTAATTTTCTGCTTGATTTATATAGATTGTTGAACGTTACTTTCAACAAACAAACAGACTTGATATCAGAAGTGTGGTACAAGAAATATGGATGTGGATATTTAGGATTTGTTAATTGGCCTAATTTGAGCATGAATCAATTAAAATTTTCTTGCCATTTACCAAGGCAAATGTGCTCTGGAGAAAAGGTAAAACCCAAACATTTCAGAAGTTTTTCTAATTTATTTCTTATACCTTGGAACCCAGGATACCACTGAAAAATTCTAGTTTTACAGAGAGGTATGGGATCAGTTGAAATAAAGAGGTTTCAGAATGTACTTGCACAGTAGTTCACATGGGTTCTTGAACCAGTAACCTGTTTATTATCCAAGTTTCTGCATGTATAATTGGAACTGATATCTCAACATCATGCAGAATCCCCATTTGTCTCCTTTCATTACCAATGTGATAATACTTACTACAGTAAGAAGAGCCAAAAGGAAGGCCCTGGAGCTCTGTACCCAGAAGGGCTCTAAATAACGAGCACTAATCCATTCTTGGGTAAGTAATAGATATTAGTTTTACCATCAAATGGAAAGTTGTAGATGTGGAAATTAAATTTCTGCTTTTACCTATGTAGACAACAGGTACATCTAATAGTTGAGTGGCATGTTACGAGGACCTTTACTTATAATATGGACTGGGGAAGTTTTAAGGCTACAGGAAATGTACCTTTTGGAAATGGAGGAGAACAGCCAGAGCTTTTTTTTTTTTAACACACATAGTGGTGTTCTCTGTTACATTGTACAGCTACTTTACTGCAGACTTTCTACAAACAGCCACTTTATATAATTCTTGGATGATTAATGCCTTTTCTGTGTTTTATTGAGGTAAGAGCATCTTGGAGAAGCTGTAACTCGAGACTAGGTATTTCATGTGCCATTCATTCAGGAGATGTGCTACCCCTGACAAAATCCTGAAGCTGAGAGGACAGGTCTTAAAGAATTAAGAGAGGGAGTTCCTCTCTTTTGCTGTACCTTGGACTTGGTTGTTGAAGAAATACGATGGTATAGAATGTATTGGATAAAAGGGGAAAGGTGGTCTTATTCATGAGAGAAGGAAAACTGGTAACAACAGGGTATCTGCCTTCTAGGAGACCACTTGTTCTGGATAAATGAACTAAACCTGCAAACTAGAGTACATGTTACATGTTTCTTTCTGTATGTTTTCCCATATAGATTCTGATTCTTTATTTAAATGTGTTTTCCTTTTATACCCGGGGTCCCTCTTTGTCTCTATCTCTCCCTCTCTCTCTCTAGTCTACTAAGAATAATGCAAGAGCTACCAAATTTTTCTGCCTAAAACCACCTGTTGGATAAGTTATTTATCTAGTAATAATGGAAAATAATATTAGAGATTGCTATATTCGAGATTTAGGATGAGTTACAGTAAATATCAGAAACTAGGAAAGCATCTTAGTTTGAAAAATTTTACAGTAATTCTGATATTCTCTTCCTACCACTTTTAACTCCCAGAAACTTTCCTTCCTGGACTGCTATATAAAGGAAAGTCATGTTCTCTTACATGGCCCAGAGTGTTCAGAGTCATGCAGTCCTCTTCTCTCTCTTAAACCGGCAGGATCATAACTTATACTTTCTGAATATCCCTATATCAACTAGGGTTCAATCAGAGAAACAGAACAAGTAGGAGATACATATTAAGATATTTATTGTAAGGCATTGGTTTACAGGCTTGTGAAGGCTGGCAAGGCAAATCTGAAACCAGTAGGGCAGACTTTCAGATAAGGCAGGCTGGAGCTTTCAGCATGAGACGAAGCTACCTTTGGGTAGAAATTTTTCTTACTTTCGGCTCAGTTTTGTTCTTAGGGCCTTTCAGCTGATTGAATCAGGTCCATCCAGATTTTCTAGGATAATCTCTCCTACTTAAAGTCACTTGATTATGGATTTAAATCACATCTATAAAATGACATTTCACAGCTACACCTAGATTAATATTTTGTTAAATAATAACTGGACACTGTAACTTAACCAAGTTGACAAATAATAACTGACCCATATAATCCAGAATTTGAATCTTGGCAACAAGTATCGTAACTTCGCATTTTCTTTATGTGGAGATTATCATTGCCAACATTAGCTGAAAGGATTTTGATTGATGAATATTGAGAATATGTTGTTTTTTATGCTATATCTTGCTTGCTGGGTGTAGGGGACCACCTGTAGTTTGTAATAATTGAACTAGAGCACATGATTGCATTTTAAAGTAAAGGAGATGATCTGGATTAGACAGAAAGTCCACAAAGGTTTATAAAACAAGCTCTGAGTCATTTCTCAGAAGAACCAAATAGTTTCATGGCACTGGTTTATATAACTTCCTACAATTTAGTGTGTGAAAAAAAAATTACCTGATTTAGAAATTCACTGGAGTTATTTAAGCTTATAAAGTGGTTACTTCACGGTTTCTGAGTTTTACTTCACCATTGTTCACAGCATAAAGGGAACCAAGTACTTACATGAAAAATGCATGGCTTTCTGCATTACAGGTTTTATGCTGTGTGACTTAGCCAAGTAATGATATTCTATTAACTTCTAAAGATTTCTTAGCACTAATTTCTTTGTAAATTAAGTAATAATCATTTACATTGAAAGTGACTTCTCCCATTCTTTCCTTACCTAGCTGTTAAAAATGTTGCACTAGAATATAGCAATGCCAAGGTGTTCAATTTACACCATGCTAGTGAAGCTTAGAAGTTTCGTTAAAAACTTGATGTTCTCAATGCCTCCAGCCATAGTTCTTAGAATGAGGAAGTTATGCCTGGGCTGTATTCTGTTAAATATATTACCACTATGTTCCTTGCTAACATTAATGTCTAAATATGCTATCTGCAGAGATCTGATGATCAGAGGGAAGGGTGAAAAGAACTTTGAAAACATTTTTGGAATCCACTGACATTTCTCTCTCTCCATAGTCATCACCCTTTCAAATCTACAATCGTCTCTCTGCAGAACTACTGCCTTCTACCACTTCTCCTGGCATCCACTAAAATGTAAATACTTTTCCCTAAAGTGCTGTAATATCTTTTCAGGGATCTTAGAATAAACATCAACATCCTTAACATAAATTTTAAGAACTTGTATGATTTGACTTTCTTCTCCATCTACAGCTTTATCTTGACAATTGCCATCTATATTTAAGCAAAATTGACCTCCTTTTAGTGCTACACTTTCTCTATAGTAGAGGTTCACATACCAGACAATATAAATACCTCAAGGGCAATCATCCAAGTTACAAACAAGTTTCACAATTATGTCACATTCATCCATATTCTATTAAGTATGACACTTTAAATGTCATCTTATTTGGTGTACCTCAGGTGCAAAGGTTGAATTAATCATGCCCATCATTTTATAACATGCATCTTCATTAGTTCTTCAAGGCCTTTCTTCTCGTGCTTCATTCCCTCTTCCAACTTTATACAAGACTACTCCAATATGTTGATATTCATCTTGAATCTATATGTATCCTTGAATCTATATAAATCTATAGGGCTGTTTTCTCCAGGTATATATTTTAAGTTTCATAATTATATCATGATTTAAAATAATTATCAGCTCTGTTTTGTTTGTAAGGAAGAGTTGAGTAAATCCAGCTCATTGGATTGCAGTAAACCTAACTTGTTTTACCTGCTGAAATCTGGGTGTGTCAACATAGAGAAGGTTAGGAGAGCTTCTCCAGGTGCTGATTTTTACTTTCTGCTATAATCTACACTATATTTGGTGTATGTAAACTTATTCATTTTAAAGTTAATAATCTTCATTGATAAAATGAAACATGTATGAGTCTGATCATTGATGTTTAATTACCAGAACCCTCCATTATATCTGCTTTCTTTAAGACTGTCCTTGTACTTTTCCATCTGCTTGGAATTTTGAATTCACTACTACCTCCCTCCCACTTCCCTTCAGTTGATTAATGCCCTATGTATCCTTCATATTTTAGCTCAAACATATGCTTCCTAAGAAGTCTTTGATGATGACCCTCGGACCAAGTAAAATCTTCTTTATATATATTATCTCTGCTTTACTTTTCCTTTGTCTTTATTTTTATACTGTAATTAAATATTTATATATGTCTGTTTCTAACTTAGAAAATAAGTTCTATTGGAGTGAGGTAGTATGCATGTCTTGCTGTATTTCTATTTTTAAGGTCTAGTGGTGTTCTCAGCTCTTAGTAAGTGCTCAATAAATATATGTTGAATAAATCAGTGAGGGAGGCATGATTTTATAGAAAGAAAGAGTCATTGTTGACTCTTCTGAAGAAAAGTCCAGCCTAAGGTTAAGGAGGTTGATGTAATACAAAGGCATTTTTTTCTGAAGTGCTTGATTATTTAAAACCAAAAATGAAGAAAAATAGAGGTTGAAAAGATCAGGCTAATATATTCCAGAGATATATGCAGAAACACAGGGCTAGTCTTAAATTGATTTTTATGTATAAAAAGTTGTTTGGAGGGTCTAATCACCTCTGTGATTATGGTATCATGGAATAGATGAAATATTGGTCCAAGTCAATATCAAAGCGAGTCAGGTGGATCCATGGAGACATCCTTTTCCAGAATGTAGTGTGGGACTAGATATACTTACTAACATGCAGGATCCTTAACTGGTTCCCTAACATATCAGTGGAATACGATGGTAGAAAGGTTTCTTAGAATTGTTATCTGCCATATCTCATCTCTCACCTCAGTCAAATAGAAATCAAAGGCAAAAATGCATCCCTGAAGGAATTGCAGGTAATACTTCCATCATCAGTGTCAAAGCTGTGTTGGTGGTGTCCCTTTATACATCCCCATGTAATTCATTTCTGGGGCTATTGAGAAAGCCAAATAAGTCTTATAAAATGACGAGGTAATTGTAAATTTACTCAAAAGGTGATAACTAGTCATAGCTACTATTCCATATTGGTAGCAACAAAATAGTGGTATGCAGCCATTGATCTAAGAAATTGTTTATATTCAAGGCAATCAGTAAAGACATCAGAAGCAGTTTGCCTTTATATTTAGGGAAAAAGCTATAGCATTGTTATCTTAGCTCAGGATTATGTAAGCTCTCATGTTGTCTGTCATAGTATAGTCTGCAGGAAAGTTGATCATTTTTATATCCTTCGGAATATCACCTTTGCCCAATACATTGATGTTGTTGTGCATATTCGACCTGAAGAGCATGACATTGAAAACATCCTAGATACCTTAGACATAAGAGTATCAGAATTTATGAGAAGTTCAGGGATTTGCCATATCTTTGAAAACTCTAGGGGTCCAGTTTTATGTGCATGTCAGGAGATTATTTTTAAAGTAAAAAACAAGTTGCTGTCTTTGAGCCACCTATTAAGCTGAAAGAATACTTGATGACATTCTTTAGATTTTAGAGGCAAAAAGGGTGTGATTCTTTAATCTATTTACCAGATAATAGAGAACACTTCCAGTTTCAGCAGTGCCCAGAGCAAGAAAGGGCTCTACATCATATCCAGGCTATGGTAAAAGCAGCCTTGCCACTTAGATCATATGATCCAACAGACTAAATTATACTTGAGCATTCTGTAGTATAAAGAGATACTGTCTGAAGCCTTTAGCAAGTCCCAATAAGAGAATCAGAGGGAAGATTCTCAAATGTTGTAGTAAAGCCATGCTATACTCTGCTTACAAAAATTTTACCTTTAGTGAAATAGTTCTTATTTAGACTTTGCTGTTAGACCCTTGTAGAGAGAAAGAATGCCTGATCATAGGACACTAAGTGACTATGAAACTCAAGATGTCCATTATAAATATGTTATCTGATCCATTCAATCAGAAAGTTGAACGTTTGAGCAAGCATTCTATTATTAAATAAGAACTGTATATTGTGAAAGTACCCAAGGAGGTATTGAGGGCACAAGTACGTTGCTTGCGAATATGGTTCATATTCCAAGGGTACCTGCTCTAAACATTTTATTGCTTCTCTGTGAATCTAAAACTATGGCTTCTTGTGGCATTTCTTGTATCTAGTTAACAGAAGACCCAGTTAAACAAGTCTAGGTTTGGCATACAGATGGATCTACATCGTATTTGACACCAATGGAAATAAACAGTGCTATACTACAGCCTCACTTACAAATGGCCCTGATAAGCATTGTGTAAAGGAAACTTACTAGTGGGAAGAACTTCAGGCAGCAAATCCGGTTCTCTACTTTGTCTGGAATAAGAGATGTATTGAAGTAGAGATCCTAACAGACTAGTTTCATGGAGGGTGTTTAATGGATTGGTCTGTTTGCCAAGGACTTGGAAAGAACACGATAATGACTGGTTACAAGGGGTCTTCGGGGGAGGTATTTAGAGAATAAGCAGTGTGACAATCTGTGCTCACGTAAATTTTCAGTGGAGGGTCCCTAGACAGAGATGCTTATCAATAATCAGGTGAAAAATATGACCTATTATATAGATGTCAAAGAGCCTCTTTCACAGTTGCTCCTGTGCTTGGTCAATGTGTCTATATATAATCTTGAGACAGCAGCAGGGACAAAAGCTATACAAAGACTTAACTGCATGTGCTTTCCTCACCAAGGCTGATCTGGTTATGGAAACTGTTGACAGGAAGCATCTTGGTATGGCACTCTCATGTCCACCACCTGGCAGGACGTTGATCACATTGAATTACTTCCATCATGGACAGGCAGTAATTAGTCCTGATGGGAATGGATACTTAAATCTGTACACATATTTGCCTTTCCCACCTTTATTAATTTTGCCTGAATCACCTCAGAATGCTTTCTTTTCACTCTGAGATATATGAAGAACATAAATATCTGTCCAGAGAATGAATTTTATGGTGAAAAAATATCTGCAGCAATGGTCCTCTGCTGATGACATTCACTGGTTGTATCATGTAATAGAACTGTACAAAGGCCTGTTGAAGTTTCAAGTACAGAGTCAGCTGTAAAACAACATCTAGTTAGGTTGGTGTGTCATCCTACAGGGTACAATACACGCCTTAAAACAAAGGTCATAGGGTGACCTCTTCCAGATTTCCCAGTTTTCAAGGATCCATAAACCAAGAGGTGAAAGTGGACCCCTCTCATGATTATACCTAATAATTACTAAAATAAGTTTTTATTCCTGTTCCCACAGTCTTGGGCTTGGTGGGTTTAGTTTAGATATGTTAGCACTCAAGAGAAAAGTAATTCCTCTAGGAAACAAAGTCAAAACTATTTTCTATTAGAAGCTGAGATTACCTCCAGACCACCTTACACTCCTCATGCTAGTGAATTTGCATGCTTCTGAATTACTTTGATTACTTGATTACCACAAACTAGGTATATTGTATTATGGCTACACAACGTGGCAAGTAGGATGATGTCTGGAATTCAGAGAATCACTTGGGTGCAACTCAGTTTTCTCACATTCAATAATAATAACTAATGAGAAACTGCAATAGTGTCATGAAGGTGGGACCTATAAGGGCTCAAAAATTATAATGATAGAAGTTTGAGTCACCACTCCAGGAAAGGAAAAACAACAACAACAACAACAAAACTAAGGTGTTGACAGAGGGCAGTGGAACATAGAATGTGTAAAAAGAAAGCCATTGGTTACTGATTTAGGACTCATTACCAGTTACAAAATGCAAACTGTAGCAGCTTTGTTTGGTGGTAATTAATCACGCTCCCTCCTTTTATTCTACTAATGTACACAGTACTATTGGTGACTAATTTTTACTGATTTAACCATACCCTGCTATTATATGGTGGTTGATGAAACATTGCATTTTTCCTTCTTTGGGGAAGTGGAAGTTTCTTCATCAAAATGATTTATAAAGAGTGGTGCATGGCAAATGAATGCTGAGTGACAAAAACAGTGGTGTACCCACAAGTTTTATACTTTACTCTCTCCAGCTCTGTGACTACAAAGGTTAACCAACCTCTACAGACTGCAGTATAAGAACCTCTCTTTCCCTTGATTTCTGGGAAAGGACTAACAGTAATTGAAAATATGTAAGATAAGGAATAGATCAAAGTATATTATGCCTCATTTTTGCTCTCTCATGCATCTCCATGGTTTGGCCATAGTTTGAGCAATCATTGTGTGCCTCTATGGCCATGACTCATGTTGGTCAACCTGTCTTCTTTGGCTCCTACTCTTCACAGGTCCAGCTTCAGTCTCTTGTCCCATCAGGCCAGTGGTGATGCTGGTGATAACATCTTTTCATTTTTAATAATTCTTGGTTACTTCACCACCTATTGTGAACTTCTTGATTCACCCAAACTCTATGATAAGTCCCTTTATTAAATTCTGTTCATGTATATCCTTTAAGAGTACCATTGATTTATGTCAGTACTATGACAATATAAAAGTTTTTACAATTTCTTTCAACTCTTAACATTTTAAGTTTCTATGGGTAAGAGATCATTTTCATACAGTGTGGATATAAAATACAGTGAGTCATTGGAAATTTATGTAACACAATTTAATTAATTCCATGCCCTACACTATTGGTTTTAAAATGCCACCCTTTATAATGCTACAGCTAAATAGGGTAAACTTTCATATATATATATATACATAGTATTTAGATTTATTTTACACTGAGACACACAAAGTAATAACCTTATAAAAAGAGATACATTTTTTAAAAGGAGGAATAATTATGTGGAACTGTTGCTAAGTTTTGAGGAAAATGTATCATTAGTTAAAAAAGTAACAACCAAAATCCTCTAGAAAATACAAATATGACTTTCATACCCATGAAGTCATGCTCATGCTATTTTTTCCCTTTTTACAATAGCACATCACAGAAACTTGTTCAACCTCCCTTGTGACCTTGTGAAGGGGAGCAAATATGTCCCTTTGTCACGTAGAACATTTTATTCATTTCAAAATGGGCACCATGACACTGCAGCTATTTTAAGCCTCCCATTGTTTGTCTAAAATAGATTGTGCTGGCAGAGTGTATGTTCTGAAAATTGTTTGCTTGGTGTGCTCATTACTTCATGTCAAATTCCAGAATGGCAATTTCTAAAATTTTTTTTTTTTTTTTTTGCCAAACTGGTTAAGTGAATGATGCTAGTTAAGTGTATGGTTTGTGGGAAATGAGCTGAGAGAACTAGAAATTAGTCTGGATGAGGGATAGAGAGAGACACAAAGACTATTCTGTCTTATGGGATAAGTCAGGTTTCACAGAACTGGGAAGAACGGTGATCAGGTGTAAGGCCAACAAGTTTTCAGTTCTTGTTAAAATCAGGGGCAAATTTAACATAAAAACAACAGGAGGTTAATTGATATTGATAGGATAAAACATACTCAATAGGTCAAATAAACTGATTTTCATTTCCTAAGAAGTCCTTCCAGTCAACATAACACAATATAAAGCAAATTTACTTATGCCTCTACTATTCTTAAAGTCATCAGCTTTAAATATGACTTTTTTAGGACTTCTCATTGTTAATCGAATCAAGTTCAAGCCCATTGTGGCTCCCCCATCTTATTTGCAAATATTCCTTTCCATAAATCTTACCATCTAGAACTGTGTTTTTTCACTACTATTCTGATATGTGTTACATGTTTCAATATTTTGACAGGCGTATATTTATTTTTGTTTCAAATAGCAGGTTGAGCTTATACAGTGTATGTAAATCAACATTTGGTTTGTAGCATGCAAAGTTTTAGCCAAAGGCCAAAGTTGCATAAGAGTTCACTGGCATATGTGGAAACTTGACTGTAGAAAAGGTACATAACCCTGCTCTAGCCACAGTGAACATACTTTGGGCACAATACATCATATACCTTTATAACTTTTGCCTTGTTCCCTCTACTTCCTTAGCTTAGAATAGGTGTCCAAGGCCTACTTTTCACTCTCCATACAAACTCAAGCCACACCTTCTTTTGGAAAGTCTTAATGTCCCCAGCTACTCTCTTCTCTGGTCTCTCAATTATTTCTTCATTGCTCCATTAGCTCAGTCATCTGACTATGTTATGATTATTAGTCTATTTAAGCTCTAGTAGTGAACTTCTTCCGGGTAAAACTAAAATTAATATCTATAGTTTTGGCACCTAAAAAATAGCTTACCCACCTGTGGGTGCTCAAGATGGTTTGGTTAAGGGACAATCACTTCAAGCCTGGATCAGGAATCCATATAGATGTACACTTCAATACAAAAGCAACGGCACATTAAAAACCTCAAAGTTTGCTTTGATTTCTGGTTAAAACGTCTCTACATAATCATATATTCCGTATGTTCTGCCCTATATTCAGATGTATCCAGAGAAGACAATTTCAGTAAAAGAGAAGGTCAGAAATTTGAATTATTTCCTCTTACTGAAAAGGATGAAGGAGGAAAACTAGAAGGCTAGGGTTTGAGTTCCAGTCCTGCCATTATCTGTCTGGGTGAACTTTGGAGGAACAATTGCAAGAACAGCAACAAATTTCTAGTAACAACAATACCATTATCAATAATAATTATAACAGATGGAACAGAATGTACTACATGACTCAACCTATGATAAGCATATAAACTACCTAAACAGTTATTCAACTATAAAGTAATTGTGTTTCTTATTAAATATGATAGACAGAATACCTTAATTTTTTGTATGCTCTATCTAAAACCTCTATCTCTATGAAATATAAAGGAATATTTTATTTAAAAAATGTTATAGATACCTAAGGGAAAAGTTGAGGAGATACTATCAGATGAGATATGACATTCAAATTTTGAAAAATGATGACTAATGGCTAACTTAGCACAGGAGAAAAAGCTGAAATGTATCATCTGACAGGCAGAGTTAGAAACCAACAATAAGCAAGCTTATTTATGCTGCAAAACCATGGAGGGTCTCAGGAAGTGGAGACACCAGCTCAATGAAGGCAGGGATAAGGGGTGGAAATAAAAACAGAAACAACTGTTTTTGATCAGTTTAAAAGCACTTAGACTTTTTTGTTCAATATTTCCTTATTTACTCCACACAGCAATGTGACTATCCCTTCTCTGGTAAGGTAGGGAAAGAAAATCTACTCCATGGAAAATTAAAACTAGTGAGCTCTAGACTTGAAAATATTGAGCCAAGTTAATAGGAGTTGGGGGCTAAGTGAGGATATTAAAACAGGAGGATTAGATAAATGCCTCCTTTTTAAACTCTGAGACTTCATCTTACTTGTCTCTCTGTCCACTTCTAAAATTCAGAAAACCAGGCTTGTACTACCTATTAGGAAGAACCATCTGACCCAAGACAGTACAAAAAAGATGATACATGTTGATAATTATGTATCATCAAATGAAACAACTTAGTGTCCACTAAAAAAGTAAAACCTATTCATATTTTAGTCTTTCTCACAACACATATATCCCAATCAATTTTTTTTTTTTTGGTTCCTCAATCTTAAATAGAAACAGACAGCTAACATATTTTAGGAAATGATCTAAATTTAAAGACAGACACAAAGACAAATATGCATATGCAGTTAACCCTTGAACAATGCAAGTGTTAATCTGCATAAAATTTATAGTTGTCCTTTATATCCACAGTTCCTACACATCTGCATATTCAACCAACCATGGAGCATGTAGTACTGTAGTGTTTACTACTGAAAAATATCTGCATGTAAGTGGACCCATATGGTTTAAATTCACATTGTTCAAGGGGCAACTGTACATAAGCATAACAAAAGAAAAACACTCCGAGGGAATATGGATCATTTAGAGAGAAGAAAATTTTAAAATACAACATTAATAGGAACTGTAATATCAAGAGAAGATATAACATCATGGCATATAAGAATAGGGTGCTATATTTTTTTGTGATTTAAAATGAAAATATCTCTTGAAAATCAAATATTTATATACATACAATATGGGTCATCATGTCACTTAGAAAATGTTACTATTTCAATGTACAAATAGGGTGCTCTATTTTTAAAAGATGAACCATTCAGATAATTAAAATGTTGGTATTGAAAATTTGAAAAAGTACATTTTAGCAAAAATAAAATTTTATTTGACAGTTTGTTTGCGTATGACCCAAAAGGTAGAAGAATAATACAGAAAAAAAGAAAAACTGATGACTATAGCCAAATAAATTCAAGATTTAAACTAGAAGTTTTAATAGTTTTAATGGGCCAGGGATATTATCAAAGATATTATTTAAAAAATTACAATAAAAGAGATGTGGCCAAGACAGTGAAGTAGGAAGACCATAAGCTCACCTCCTTACATGTGCACAGCAAAATTACAACTGCTTACAGAGTAATTGTGGAAGAGAAAGACCTGAGGACTAGCAGAAAGAATCTTCTACAAATAAAGATATAAAGAAGGACTCACGATACACATAGGAGACGCAGAGACATGGTATAGTCAAGATCAACACCCCTGGGTAGGTGACTCACAAATGGGAGGATAATTAAAATTGTACACGTTCTACACAAGGAGTGAGGGATCTGAGACCCTTATCAGGCTCCCATACCCAGGATCCATAGACCAAGAAGAACACTCAGAATGTATGGCTTTGAAGGCCAGCAGTGCTTGCATACAGAAGAGCCTGAGGCTTATAAGAAACAGACTTACTCTTAAAGGGTGTATGCAAAATATCACATGCACTGAATCCCAGTGCAGAGGCAGTAATTTGAATGCAGCCTGAGTCAGATATACTTGCTGATCTTGGAGAGAGTCCCCCAGAGAGGCAGAAGGCAAATGGGACTCCCACAGGGATAGATGTTGCTGGCAGACATTTTGGGGAGACCATTCCCCCACAAGGACACTGGTGCTGGCAAGTGACATCTTGGAATTCTCCCTCTAGGTTATTAGTGCTAGGAGCTTAACCACCCACCAGCAGGCCAAACCAGTAGCAGGACTCCCTTAGCCTCCACAACTATGCATCCTGTGACCCAGCCTTAAGCAGCATTGGGTTGCCACCAGCCTAGGCCCCCTAGGACCACAGAGCCAGCTTGCAGGGTCCTTGCTCTACCCACTGGTGGGCCAGCAGCCACTATTTGAATCAGAGTCTGGCAGACAAATTGGCCAGGGGCCAGCTCCACCAACCAGCATGCCCGAAGTGTTTAGTCCCACTACAACAGAAGAGCCCACACAGCCAACATAGGGGAAACTACTAGAGCATATAGATTTGGTGACCAGAGAGGAGTGTATTCCTGGGGCCCATAGGATGTTTCCTACATAAGGCTACTTCTCCAAAATTGGCAAATGTAACTGACCTATAAAACACAGAGAAATAAACAGAGAACTGGGCAAAATGAGGAGACAAAGGAATGTGTTCCAAATGAAGGAACAGGACAAAGCCCTAGAAAAAGTACTAACCAAAGTGGACATAAGAAATATACTTGATAAAGAGTTCAAGATAATGATCATAAAGATGCTCAATGAACACAGAAGAAGAATGGATAAACATGATGAGAAGTTCAACAAAGAGCTAGAAAATATGAAGAGAACAAAATAGATCTGAAGAATACAATAACTGAAATAAAAAATCCACTATATGGAATAACCAGTAGATTAGATGATACAGAGGAATGATCAGTGAATTGGAAGACAATAATGGAACTCACCCTTGCTGAACAGAAAAAGAAAAAAAGAATTAAAAAAATGAGGAAAGTTTAAGAGGCTTCTGGGACAATATCAAGCATACTAACATCTGCTTTATATGGGTCCCAGAAGGAGAAGAGAGGGAGAGAAAGATGCAGAGGAAATATTGAAGAAATAATAGGTGAAAACTTCCCTAACCTGAGAAAGGAAACAGATATCCTAGTCCAGTAAGTGAAGAGAGTCCCAAACAAATGACCCCAAAGAGGTCAACACCAAAACAAATTATAATTAAAATGGTAAAAATTAAAGTGAGAATCTTAGAAGCAGCAAGAGAAAAGCAACTAGCTCCATACAAGGGAACTTCCATAAGACCATCAGCTGCCTTTGCAGTGCAAACTCTGCAGGCCACAAGAGAGTGGCATGACATATTCAAAATGATGAAAGGAAAAAAGCTACAACCAAGGACACTCTAACTGGTGAAGCTATCATTCAGATTTGAAGGAGAGACAAAGAGTTTTACAGACAAGCAACAGCTAAAAGAGTTCAGCATCACTAAACAGGTTTTACAAGAAATTTTAAAGGAACTTCTTGACGTAGAAAAAGAAATGACCACAATTAGAAATATGAAAATTATGAAAGGAATAATCTCATTGGTAAAGGCAAACATACAATAAAAGTAGTAGATCAACCACTTATAAAGCTAGTAGGAAGGTTAAAAGACAAAAGTAATAAAATCATCTACATGCTACAATAAATCTGTAGGGATATTGAAACATTAAACATGGGGATAGGGGAGTAAAAATGCAGGGTTATTAGAATGTGTTTGAGCTTAAGAGATTATCATATATATACACATGAAACAAACCAAAAACATGTAATAGATACACACACACAAAGAAAGAAAGGAATCCAAACATAATACTAAGGATAGCCATCAAATCACAAAGGAAGAGAGCAAAAGAAGATGAAAGGACCAAAAAAGAGCAACAAAAACAACAAAATTTCAGTAAGTACATACCTATCAATAATTACTTAAATATAAATGGACTAACCACTCCAATCAAAGGACACATGGCTGAATGGATACAAAAACAAGATCCATATATATATACTGCCTACAAGAGACTCACTTTGGATCTAAATGGAAAAAGTTATTCCATGCAAATGGAAATAAAAAGAAAGATGGGGTAGCAATACTTATATAAGACAAAATAGACTTTAAAACAAAGACTGCAACAATAAACGAATAAGAAATATTGCATAATGATAAACAGGTCAATCAAAGAAGAAGACATAACAATTGTAAATACGTATTCACCCAACATAAGAGTATATAAAATCATAATGCAAATACTAACACTCCTAATGGGAGAAATTGGCAGTAACACAATAATATTAGGGGACTCATTTTCATCAATGGACAGATCTTCCAGATACAGTAAATCTATGAGGAAATACTGGGCTTAAATGACATATTAGATCAGTTAAAGTTTATATATATAAATAGAACATTCCATCCAAAATTAGCAGAAAGCACATTCTTTTCAAGTGCACTTGGAACATTCTTCAGGATAGATCGCATGCTAGGTCACAAAACAAGTCTCATTGAATTTAAGAAAAATTGAAATCATTTCATGCATCTTTTCTGACTACAATGCTAGGAGACTAGAAATCAAGTACAAGAAGAAAACTGTCAAAAACACAAACATGTGGAGGCTAAATAATATATTTCTAAGCAACCAATAGGTCACTGAGGAAATAAAAGAGGAAACTAAAAAAAAAAAAAAAAAAAACTAGTGACAAATGAAAATCGTAACACAATTTTTAAAAAATCTATGGGACTCAGCAAAAGCAGTTCCAAGAGGGAAGTTTATCGCAATACAAGCCAACCTCAAGAAACAAGAACAAGTTCAAATAAACACTCTAACCTTGCACGTAAAAGTACTAGAAAAACAAGAACATTGAAAACACAAAGTTAGTAGAAAGAAAGCAATAATAAAGATCAGAGTGAAAATAAATGAAATAGAGACTAAAACAATAGAAAAGATAAATGACACTAAGTGCTGGTTCTTTGAAAATATAAATAAGTTGATAAACTTGTAGCCAGACTCATTGAGAACAAAAGATAGAAGTCCAAATAAATAAAATAAAAAACGAAAGAGGAGAGGTTAACAGAAAACTACCAAGGATCATAAGAGAATACTATGAGCAATTTTACACCAATAAAATGGACAACCTAGAAGAAATGGATAAATTCCTAGAAACTTAAAATCTCTCAAGACTGAATCAGGAAGAAACATAAAATATGAACAGACCAATTACCAGTAATGAAAGTGAATCAGTAATTTAAAAACTCCCAACAAATAAAAGTGTAGAAGTAGTTGAATTATTCCAAAAATTAAAAGAAGAGTTAAAAATCTATTCTTTTCAAACTACTCCAAAGATGGAAGAGGAAGGAATGCTTCTGAACTCATTCTATGAGGCCAGAATGATCCTAATACCAAAACCAAAGACACCACAAAAAAAAAAATTATAGGCCAATATCTCTGATGAACATAGATGCAAAAATACTCAACAAAATATGAGCAAACAGAATTCAACAATACATTAAAAGAATCATACACCATGATCAAGTGGGATTTATCCCAGGGGTGCAAAGATGGTTCAATATCCACAAATAAATAAATGTGATACATCACATTAACAATTTTGAAGAATAAAAATAATATGATCATCTCAAAAGATGCAGAATAAGCTTTTGACAAAATTCAACATCCATTCATGATAAAAAACTGTCAACAAAGTGGATATAGACAAAACATACCTCAACATAATAAAGGCCTTGTGTGACAAACCCACACCCAATATCATACTCAATGGTGAAAAGATGAAAGCATTTTCTCTATATCAGGAACAAGACAAAGATTCCCACTCTCGCCACTTTTATTCAACATAGTATTTGATATCCAAGCCAGAGCAATCAGGCAAGATAAAGAAATAAAAAGCATCCAAATAGGAAGGGAAGAAGTAAAACTGTTACTGTTTGCATGTTGCCATATATAAAAAACCCTAAAGAAGGCACCAAAAAGTATTTGAACTCATAAATGAATTCAGTAAATTTGCAGAATACAAAATTAACATACAGAAATCTGTTGTATTTCTGTATATAAAAAATAAACTAGTAGAAAGAGTAATTAAGAAACAATCCCATTTACAATTGCATCAAAAAGTAGAAAATACCTTGGAATAAATCTGACAAAGGAGGAAAAAGAGTTGTACTAGGAAAACTTTAAGGCATTGATGAATGAAATTGAAGATGACACAAGCAAATGGGAAGATATAACATGCTCCTGGATTGGAAGAATTAATATTGCTAAAATACCCATATTCCACAAGGCAGTGTACAGATTCAATCCAATCTGCTCCAAATACCAGTGACATTTTTTCACAGAGATAAAACAAATAATTCTAAAATTTGGGAGGAAACACAAAATACCCAGAATAGCCAAGTTTTTTGAGAAAGAACAATGCTGAAGTTATAATGGTCCCTGACTTCAGACTATACTACAAATCTCCTGTAATCAAAACAGTATAACACTGGCACAAAGACAGAGGCATAGATCAATGTCACAGAATAGAGAGCCCAGAAATGAACCCAAATTTATACGGTTAATAAATCTATGACAAAGGAAGTAAGAATATACAAAGACCTGTAAGAAAAGACAGCCTCTTCAATAAATGATGTTGGGAAAACTGAACAGCTACATGAAAAAGAGTAAAACTGAACTACATTCTCATAGCAACTACAAAAAATAAACTCAAAATGGATTAAAGACTTAAATATAAGACCTGAAACCATAAAACTCCTAGATGAAAACCTAGGCAGTTCATTCTTTGCACTGGTCTTTATTGTACTTTTATGGATATGTCTCCTCAGGCAATGGAAACAAATCAAAAATTTTTAAATGAGGCTATATTTACTAAAGAACTTTTACACAGCAAAGATAACTATCAACAGACTGAAAAGGCTGCCTATGGAATGGGAGTCCATATTTGCAAATTATATATCCAATAAAGAGTTAATATTAAAAATATAGAAAAGGGAACCCTCTTACTCTGTTGGTAGGAATGTAAATTGGCACAGCCACTTTGGAGAACAGTATGGAGCTTCCTTAAAAAACTGAAAGTAAAACTACCATATGATCCTGCAATCCCACTCCTGGGCATATATCCAGAGAAAACCATAATTTGAAAATATACATGAACCCCAATGTTCATTGCAGCACTATTTACAATAGCCAGGACATGGAAGCAACCTAAATGTCTATCAACAGAGGAATGGATAAAGAAGATGTGGTACATATATACAATGGAATATTACTCAGCCATAAAAAAGAACAAAATAATGCCATTTGCAGCAACATGGATAGACCTAGAGATTGTCACACTGAGTGAAGAAAGTCAGACAGAGAAAGACAAATATCATATGATATTGCTTGTATGTGGAATATTAAAAAGGGGTACAAATGAACTTATCTACAGAACAGAAATAGAGTTACAGATGTAGAAAACTTATGGTTACCAGGTGGTAAGGGGGAGAGGGATAAATTGGGAGTTTGGGATTGACATATACACACTACTGTATATAAAATAGATAACTAATAAGGACCTACTGTATAGTACATGGAACTCTACTCCATACTCTGTAATGGCCTACATGGGAAAGGAATCTAAAAAAGAGTGCATATTATGTATATGTAAAAATTTAAAAACATAAAGTTATTTTTAATGGGAAAAAAATGTCTATTTTCAGCATTAGCACAGTAAAGTAATGGAATAAATTGTGCTATAGAACCCTGAAACAATCCAATACATTTTTGGAAATTTGATATTTAAAACTGTTAGCCTTTGTCACATAGATTAATGGTTCAATAAGCGCATCTGGGAAAACAAATAAATAAAAATATATAAAGAAATCATACAATTCAACATTAAAAAAACACAATTAAAAATTGGACAGGGACATATGTGTTGTCTGACCGCAATGTTGGTGCCTACTCCACAGTGAGGGCGACAAGAAGTTAGTTTCCTTAGGACCAAGGAGGTGCCCTTGCACCTGCAGGACAACTTGTTGCCCCATCCATAATAAGGAAGAAGCTTCCTGTTATGGCCGCAACTGCTAAGAAGCCAGCCTTGCTGCTATTTCTCTCAGACGTTTTTCTAGATATTCTTTTTCTTTTTTTTGCCACCCCACACAGCTTGCGGGATCTTGATTCACAAGCCAGGGGTTGGGCCGAAGCTCCTGTGGTGGGAACTCCATGTTGGAACCACTGGACCAAAAGAATTGAAGACAATCTCAGAGACCTCTGGGACAACACTAAACACACCAACATTCGAATTATAGGGGTCCCAGAAGAAGAAGAGAAAAAGAAAGGGTGTGAAAAAATATTTGAAGAGATTATAGTTAAAATTTCCCTAACATGGGAAAAGAAATAGTCACCCAAGTGCAGGAAGCACAGAGAGTCCCATACAGGATAAACCCTAGGAAAAACACAGCAAGACACATATTAATCAAACTAACAAAATAAAATTCAAAGAAAAAATATTAATGGCAGCAAGGGAAAAATAAATAACATATAAAGGAATCCCCATGAGGTTATCAGCTGATTTTTCAGCAAAAACTCTGCAGGCCAGAAGGGAGTGGCAGGATATACTGAAAGTGATGAAAGAGAAAAACCTACAACCAAGATTACTCTACCCAGCAAGGATCTCATTCAGATTCAACAGAGAAATCAAAACATTTTCAGACAAGAAAAAGCTAAGAAAATTCAGCACCACCAAACCAGCTCTACAACAAATGTTAAAGAAACTTCTCTAGGCAAAGAGAAGAAAAAGACCCACAAAAACAAACCTAAAACAATTTAGAAAATGGTAATAGGAACATACATATCAATAATAACTTTGAATGTAAATGGATTAAGTGCCCCAACCAAAAGACACAGACTGGCTGAATGGATACAAAAACAAGACCTATATATATGCTGTCTACAAGATACCCACTTCAGACCTAGGGACACTATAAACTATAAAACTGAAGGTGAAGAGTTGGAAAAAGGTATTCCATGCAAATGGAAATCAAAAGAAAGCTGGAGTAGCAATACTCTGTCTGATAATATAAACTTTAAAATAAAGACTATTACAAGACACAAAGAAGGACACTACATAATGATCAAAGGATCAATCCAAGAAAAAGATATAACAATTATAAATATTTATGTACCCAGCATAGGAACACCTCAATACATAAGGCAGATGCTAACAACCATGAAAGGAGAAATTGACAGTAACACAATAATAGTAGGTGACTTTAACACATCACTTACACCAATGGACAAATCATTAAAACAGAAAATAAATAAGGAAACACAAGCTTTAAATGACATAATAGACCAGGTAGATTTAATTGATATTTTTAGAACATTCCACCCAAAAGTGGCAGAATACACTTTCTTCTCAAGTGCACATGGAACATTCTCCAGGATAGATCACATCTTGAGTCACAAATCAAACCTTGGAAAATTTAAGAAAATTGAAATCATATCAAGCATCTTTTCTGACCACAATGCAATGAGACTGCATAAATCTCATAGCAGGAAATCAATTACAGGAAAAAATGTAAAAAACACAAATAATGGAGGATAAACAGTCCACTACTAAATAACCAAGAGATCACTGAAGAAATAAAAGAAGAAATAAAAGAATACATAGAAACAAAGGACAATGAAAACATGACGACCCAAAACTCAAGGGATGCAGCAAAAGCAATTCTAAGAGGGAAGTTTATAGAAATTCAATCTCACCTCAAGAAACAAGAAAAATCTAAAATAAACAATCTAACCCTACACTTAAAACAACTAGAGAAAGAATAACAAAGAAAACCCAATGTCAGTAGAAGGAAAGAAATTATAAAAATCAGAGGAGAAATAAATGAAATAGAAACAAAGAAAACAATAGCAAAGATCAATAGAACTAAAAGCTGGTCTTTGAGAAGATAAAAAAAATTGATCAACCCTTAGCCAGACTCATCAAGAAAAAAAGGGAGAGGACACAAATCAATAAAATTAGAAATGAAAAAGGAGAAATCACAACTGACACCGCAGAAATACAAAAGATTATAAGAGACTACTACAACCAACTATATGCCAAAAAACTGGAAAACAATGAAGAAATGGACAAATTCTTGGAAAGGTATAATTTTCCAATATTGAACAAGGAAAAATTAGAAAATATAAACAGACCTATCACAAGTAATGAAATTGAAACCATAATTAAAATCTTCCAACAAACAAAAGTACAGGACCAGATGGCTTCACAGGCGAATTCTTATTTAGGGAAGAGCTAATACTGATCCTTCTCAAAATCTTCCAAAAAACTGCAGAGGGAGAAACACTCCCAAATTCATTCTACAAGTCACCATCACCCTGATACCAAAACCAGAAAAACATATCACAAAAAAAGAAAATTATAGACCAATATCACTGATGAACATAGATGCAAAAATCCTCAATAAAATACTAGCAAACAGAATCCAACAACACATTAAAAGGATCATAAACCATGATCAAGTGGGATTTATCCCAGGTATGTAAGGATTCTTCAAAATATGCAAATCAACGTGATACACCACATTAACAAATTAAGGAATAAAAGCCATGTGATCATCTCAATAGATGCAGAAAAAGCTTTTGACAAAATTCAACACCTATTTATGATAAAAACTCTCCAGAAAATGGGCATACAGGGAAGCTACCTCAACATAATAAAGGCCATATATGACAAAGCCACAGCAAGCATCATACTCAATGGTGAAAAACTGAAAGCATTTCCACAAAGATCAGGAACAAGACAAGGATGTCCACTCTCGCCACTCTTATTCAACATAGTTTTGGAAGTCCTAGCCATGGCAATCAGAGAAGAAAAAGAAACAAAAGGAATACAAATGGGAAAAGAAGAAGTAAAACTGTCACTGTTTGCAGATGACATTATACTATACATAGAAAATCCTAAGTACGCCACTAGAAAACTGCTAGAACTAATCAATGAATTTCGTAAGGTTGCAGGATACAAAATTAATGCACAGAAATCTCTGGCATTCCTATACTGCAACAATGAAAAATCAGAAAGGGAAAATAATGAAACAATCCCATTTACCATCTCAACAAAAAGAATAAAATACCTAGGAATAAACCTGCCTAAGGAGGCGAAAGACTTGTACTCAGAAAACTATAAAACACTGATGAAAGAAATCAAAGATGGCATAAACAGATGGAGAAATATACCATGTTCTTGGATTGGAAGAATAAATATTGTGAAAATGACTGTACTACCCAAAGCAATCTACAGATTCAATTCAATTCCTATCAAACTACCAATGGTATTCTTCACAGAATTAGAACAAAAAAATTTGCAATTCGTGTGGAAACATAAAAGACCCCAAATAGCCAAAGCAATCTTGAGAAAGAAAAATGGAATTGGAGGAATCAGGCTCCCCAACTTCAAACTATACCACAAAAGTACAGTAATCAAGACAGTATGGTACTGGCACAAAAACAGAAATATAGGTAAATGATACAGAATAGAATGCCCAGAGATAAACCCATGCACATGTGGTCACCTAATTTACAACAAGGGAAGCAAGAACATACAAGGGAGAAATGACAGCCTCTTCAATAAGTGGTGCTGGGAAAACTGGACAGCTACATGTAAAAGAATGAAATTAGAACACTACTTAACACCATGCACAAAAATAAACTCAAAATGGATTAAAGACCTAAATGCAAGACCAGGCACTATAAAACTGTTATAGGAAAACACAGGAAAAACACTCTTTGACATAAACCACAATAAGATCTTTTTTGACCCACCTCCTAGAGTAAGAGAAATAAAAACAAAAATAAACAAATGGGACTTAATTAAACTTAAAAGCTTTTGCACAGCAAAGGAAAACATAAACAAGACAAAAAGACAACCCTCAGAATGGGAGAAAGTATTTGCAAATCAAACAACAGACAAAGGATTAATCTACAAAATATACAAACAGCTGATGGAGCTCAATATCAAAAAAACAAACAATCCAATTCAAAAATGGGCAGAAGACCTAAATAGACATTTCACCAAGGAAGACATACAGATGGCCAAGAGGCACATGAAAAGATGCTCAACATCATCAATTATTAGAGAAATGCAAATCAAAACTACAATGAGGTATCACCTCATGCCAGTCAGAATGGCTATTATCAAAAAATGTAGAAACAATAAAAGCTGGAAAGGGTGTGGTGAAAAGGGTACTCTCCTGCACTGTTGGTGGGAATGTAAATTAATACAACCACTATGGAAAACAGTATGGAGGTTCCCTAAAAAACTAAAAATAGAACTACCATATGACCCAGCAATCCCACTACTGGGCATGTATCCTGAGAAAACTATAATTCAAAAAGAGACATGTACCACAATGTTCCCTGCAGCACTATTTACAATAACCAGGACATGGAACCAACTTAAATGTCCATCAACAGATGAGTGGATAAAGAAGATGTGGCACATATATACAATGGAATATTACTCAACCAAAGAAATGAAATTGAGTTATTTATAGTGAGGTGGATGGACCTAGAGTGTGTGATACAGAGTGAAGTAAGTCAGAAAGAGTAAAACAAATACCGTATGCTAACACATATATATGGAATCTAAAAAAAAAATGGTACTGATGAACCTAGTTGCAGGGCAGGAATAAAGATGTAGACATAGAGAATGGACTTGAGGGTATGGGGTGGGCGGGGGAAGCTGGGGCAAAGTGAGAGTAGTATTGACATATATACACTATCGAATGTAAAATAGTTAGCTAGCGGGAAGCAGCTGCATAGCACAGGGAGATCAGCTCAGTGCTTTGCCATGACCTAGAGGGGTGGGATAGGGAGGATGGGAGGGAAGCTTAAGAGGGAGGGGATATGGGGACATATGTATGCATATGGCTGATTCACTTTGGTGTACAACAGAAACTAACACAGTACTGTGAAGCAATTATACTCCAATAAAATCTATTTAAAAAAATTGGGTAGAGTACCTGAATATATATTTTTCCAAAGAAGACATACAAATGATCAACAGGCACATGAAAATATGCTCAATATCATTAACCATCAGGGAAATGCATATCAAAACCACAATGAGATATCACCTCACGCCTGTCAGAATGGCTATTATCAAAAAGACAAGTCACAAGTATTTGCAAGAAGGTGGTAAAATGGAAACCCTCATGCACAGTTTGCAGGATAGTAAATTGATACATCCACTAAGGAAACATTATGTAGATTCCTCAAAAAATTAAAAATGGAACTGCCATACAATCCAGCAATTTCACTTCTGGGTATTTACCTGAAGAAAAACAAAAACACTATTTTGAGAAGATGTATGCACTCTAATGTTCATTGCAGCATCATGTACAATAGCTAAGATATGGAAGCAAAATAATTGTCCATGGATGAATGTATAAATAAGGGTATTATCCTAAGTAAAATAAGTCAGATAGAGAAAGACAAATACGATATGAATTCACTTATGTGTGGAATCTAAAAAACAAAACAAATGAACAAACATCACAAAACAAACAGACTCATAGATACAGAGAACAAACTCAGAGGGGAATGGGGAGGGGAGGTAAGTGAAATAGGTGAGGGAGATTAAGAGGTACAAACTTCCAGTTATAAAATACAATGTTTCTTCAGAATCTGTCTGTATTGAAACAACATAGATATCGCTTTACAGTTCCCTAATTCCACTTATTTAATGCTAGTTACACCATTACTTCTGTGAGTTCTGATTTTCAATGACTCTGAAAAGCTGCTGGTGTGCTACATTGATAATGATCACAAATGCAAGTCTTATCTAGGGTACACAGGCGTATGTGAATGAAAATTAATTTTCTGGTTTTGTTAAATTCAGAATTTTATAGTGGAAATGTATAACAACACATTTTAAACTATGTGTTTTCTGGAATGCTTTAGACTATAATGCCCACATTCTTAGCGTGTGATCTCTTTTGATCTTGGTCACACCTCTGCCTTCTATCTAGCACCACCTGCAGAAGTTAAATGATGGGAGTTGGGTGGAAGAAGAAGAGTAGATAGCCCATTCATAGAAGGACTATCTGCCTCTTGTCTAGTACTGCTGAAGACTGTCACTGGAGCATATCTGCTCATCCATTGGAGGCAATTAGAGGAAATGGATGAGAAAGGGCTATTGGTATTATGTAGCAACAGTCTTAAGAACCCTTGGAGGAGATGGAACAGTCACTCTTGCAGAACTGCCTGACCATGGACAGTGTCCACGGCAAAGGAGCACTAAGGGTAAAGAATTCCTGCATCAACACTACAACTATATAGCCCACATTTGGGTGCTGTAGACCTGAAGTGATAGGATGATTGGAACATGGATGGGTTCCATGGAGCCATAGGATTACACATGCCTATAGATGAGGCTCTAAGCCAAGGGTCAACAGAGGAGACCTGGTAGTCCAGGGTCTGAACTTGTCCTGCATCTGACATAAGTAAGAGTCACCCCAAATCAGCAAGTCAGCACCATCTTGACAGCTTAGTGTCACAAGATCCCAAGAAAGAAATACTTGCATTATCTGATGCTAAGCCATTTTCCTGGAACTAGATCCATGCTTGCCTATTCTAAGGGTGGTACTGGTCTGAAACTTGTAGGCAAATACAAGAAGAAACAGTTAAAAAGTTGAAATATTGACCTGATTTATTCTTAGAGCAGGGCTAGGGAGGAAAAGGTAGTATTAAGGGATCACTGTTTTCCATAATAAGCCTTGTAATACTAAGTTAGTTTTTAAGTTCCATAGATGTATTACTTCTAAAATAAAAATAATAAAATGAATACATGAAAATGGTTTATTTTTAAGATTTTTTTCTAGCTCCAAACTTCTATATAAACCAAGCTTACAGGGAGCTAAATATACTATAAAATGTTAGAAGAAAAGCCAGTTGCTTTCAATTTACCTTTATATTGGTACACTTAAATATATCATGGTTTGTCTCTCAGAAACCTAGAAGTCAATGACCAAGAAAGTGAGACTATTAACCTAAACCAGTCAAATGAAATAAAGAGGAGAAAGCTTAGTGTTATTCAGAGTACCGAACTGTTATGGACAGTACTGGGCCCAAACTGTGACTCCAAGTCTGCTCATCTGTGGTGCCCTGCCTTCCAGGCCCTGTCTTCCCTCAGGCACTTCTGCTGGCTGTCAATTAAACACCATTAATGAGGACACTAATAACACCTTACGAAATGTTTCAGTCCCTTGGGTATTTTCATTCTAATAAGGAGTGTCTTATTAGACCAAACCATTTTAAACCCCGAAGAATTAATAAGAAAAGGAACTAATTTTGTCATTGGCAATAGAGGTGATATTTTAAGGCCTTATAAACTCTCCCTCTACCCTCAAGTTTTACTTTATAGTTGGCTGCATAATGTGTTGTTGACCCTAGTTATACACAAGTTTGAAAAATGGTTCAGCATTCTAAGGTAAAAATCATGCCTTGCTGAGTAAAACAGGATATTTTAATTTGAATTTATTTCCATGAAGGCTATAGTGCAGCTAAAGATGTGACAAGTATTTCTGACTATGCACATACTATCATTTATTTCAAGAAACCATACAAGTCTCCTCCTTCATGTTAGACCTCTCTGAATAAATCTGTGTGAGAATAGAGCATGATCTTTTGTCTGTGTCTAAGTAAAACTTAACTGCATAAATAATGTGTGTGCACACTCAAAGACACACACAGTAACATCTCATTAGCTTTATAGCATTAGAGACATTCTTTATATATGAATTTTAAGGAAATTAATTTTTTTATTATATAAAAAATTAAGTGTTCTTGTCAAGCTCTCTTCAGACTATGTCACCATTCTTCATCTTCTAAAACACTAAATTGAACTTTTAAAATATTTCAATGACATGCAATTATTTTAATACATGAGTTGACATAATGTGCTATAATTGATGCCCTCTAGTTCTTGCCCATTTACTAATACTCCAGGCTAAATGGTACTAGAGAACTCTATTTTTTTGCTTGTTTTTGTAACTTCCTGTTTTTGTTTTTGTTTTTTTTCTCACTAATAGGCTATCCAGTCCCACTTTTCACTTCTGTCAATATGTTCTCTTTTAGCTACTATTTTTTAAAATTATTTTTTGCATATTGAGTACATACTAAGTGCTCATTAACTATTTTGTTGAGTTAAAATACATTTTAATCTGCTCCTAGAAGGGCTGTTGTAAAGAAATAATGAATGATTTTTACTGAGCACAAACCATTCACTTTTTTTTTCTTTTATCATGCCAGCTATTTAATGTTACTTGGTTTGATTTATTTTTAAAGTAATTCAGGCCCTGAAGGTTAAAGTACTGGTAATAAAAATTCAGTTAGTTTTGGCCAGTGTGAGAGTCCAAGTAATCACTGATATTTGGCTCCTTTCTCTGCAAGTAGCTGGAGTGCTGTCATGCAAAAAACCAAATGTTGAGGAGGCTGACAGCATTTATAAGAAGATTTGAAGCTATTGCAACATAATCTAAAGGATGAGCTCTTGTCTTATTATTGCTGTGACTCTGAAGAACTTCTGGCTCACAAGCCTATGTCTGAAGCCATGTCCATCGTATTGAACACTGATCTTTTCATTTCCTTGTAAAGTCATTATAACTCCTCCTTTCAAAGTAAACTATATTTTGAATGTCTATTTTATTTCCCACCCCCTCAGGGTGCTAAGCAATTTCACTTAGAAATTAGAAAACTGGAAGACAGATCATTTTAAAGATAGTTTATGGCATGGCTTCATACTTTTAAAGGGCCCTGAAAGCCTAATCTCCAAGCAATCAAGGCAGTCATGTTTGACTTTATGGTTACACTAGGCATAGCTCTTTGATGGATTAAAAAGCATTTTTATCAAATTGACTTCTGTTGTTTCAATGATACAATATGGACATTTTAGGCTTGTATTCACAACAGAAATTGAGTTTCAGTACATTGAAATTAAGGGCCAGGAACACTAATGGCCACATTAATGACTTCAAATAATCTCTAGTTATACTTCTAGAATAATAGAGCTGGGAATATTTGCTATGATAGCAAACTGCTGTTTTACCAGTAGGAATGATGGCATTGACCTTAACTTGAATGATTATTTAAAAAAACTGGTGATATACCAAAGACTATGGAAGGGTTTGACTTCGCAAGTCAGCTGGAAGAATAATTCCTCACACACATTTCTGATGGATGCTTCTTTACCTAGTTTTAAACTCTGAAAAAGAGACTATATCCTATTCATATTTTATCTGCAAAATCAAGCTAGCTCCTGTTAATAATGATTTAGCATTTGTTTAACTGAACAAACATGTTTTTTTGACTGCTAAAATACTAGTCGATAAAGATTCCTCTGATAAAGAAAAAACAGCTGGTTCAGTTGAAATATTATTTAATGAGTTCTTCTTAAATTCTGTTTCCTGGTTCAACTGATATACACTATTTTACATAGTTATGATATATATGTGTTAATTTTTACTGAGAGTCATCTCTCTCCATAAAATATAGAACTACAGAGCTTCATGCCAACTCATGAAAATTACATTTGAAGCATTAGGCCAGCAAAAATGCTTGTGACTAAATTGGAATTCAATCAGTTTTTTTTTTTTAATTAATTAATTAATTAATTTATTTTTGGCTGTGTTGGGTCTTCGTTTCTGTGCGAGGGCTTTCTCTAGTTGCGGTAAGCGGGGCCCACTCTTCATCGCGGTGCGCGGGCCTCTCACTGTCGCGGCCTCTCTTGTTGTGGAGCACAGGCTCCAGACACGCACGCTCAGTAATTGTGGCTCACGGGCTTAGTTGCTCCGTGGCATGTGGGATCTTCCCAGACCAGGGCTCGAACCCGTGTGCCCTGCATTAGCAGGCAGATTCTCAACCACTGCGTCACCAGGGAAGCCCAGATTTTATTCTGTCTAGAATTTGGAAAAGAGATCCAGAGAATGAGACAATTAATTGCAATTAAAGACCAGAAGATACACACATAGAAAATGGATAAGAAAACTCTGAGTCCTGAAGTAAATTCCATCACAAATGGCATGACAAGATAACCTGGATTCTCAAGCCACTTAATATTCTGAACAACCTTTGAGGAAGATCACAGTATTTATAAGTCTCTGGAAAGCTTTCCAGTCTCTGGGGAGCTCAATTTAGCTACTATTTCTGAGCTCCCTGTGAGATCTGATTGATCAGTTTCTCTAATTTCTTGTGTGGACAGGAAAATGATCAAAATTCCTGCTTATATTTATTTTGAACTTTCTGTATTTTGGAGTACACTGAGAGAGTCTATTCCCTCGTTTCAAAAGAACAAAAGAAACATGATGTCGGAAGGAACAATTTACCTTTTTTTTTGTTGTTGTTAACAGCTTTATTGAGATATAATTCACATACCACAAAATGCATATATTTAAAGAGAACAGTTCAATGATTTTTAGTATAATCAGAATTATGCAACAATTGATTGCCACAATCAATTTTAGAACATTTCATCGTCCCCTAAGAAAATGCCATATCTTTTAGAAGTCACCTACTATTAACCCCCATTCCCTATATTCACCTATAGTCAATCACTAATCTACTTTCTATCTCTATAGATTTGCCTATCTTTGATATTTCATATAAATTGAATCCTATCATATGAGGTCCTTTTTTTACTGGCTTCTTTCACTTATCATAATGTTTTCAAGGATCATCCATGTTGTGGCTTGTACCAGTACTTCATTCCTTTATTAAAAAATAATTTCCCTTGTATATGTAGGCCACATTTTGTTTATCCACTCCTCAGTTAATAGCATTTGAGTTGTTGCTACATTTTAGCTTTCATAAATAATGGTGCTATGAACATTCTTGTAAAAGTTTTTGGGTGAATATATGTTTGCATTTATCTTGGGAGTGGAATAGCTCTATTTAAACCTTTGAGGAACTGTCAGACTGTTTACCAAAGTGACAGCACCATTCTTACTACCAGCATATGAGGTTTTCAATTTCTCTACATCTTTGTCAACATTTGACATTGACATTACTTGTCTTTGTGATTATAACTATCTTATTGTGTACGAAGTGGTACCTCATTGAAATTTTATTGGCATTTCCCTAATGGCTAATGTTGTTGAACATCTTTTCATATGCTTATTGGTCATTTGTGTATGTTCTTTGTTGAAATTTTGGTTCATTCTATTGACCATTTTTAAATTGGATAATTTGTGACATTATTGAGTTGTAAATTAAATAACTTGTGACATTATTGAGTTGTAAGTGTTCTTATGTATTCTAGATAAATCTCATATAAATATAAATTTATAAATAATTTCTCCCATTCTGTGTTTTTTTTTTTTCACTTTCTTGATAATATACTTTGAAGCACACATATTTTTAATGTTGATGAAGTCCAAACTTATATGTTTTTCATTTGTTGCCTGTGCTTTTGGTGTTATAATTAAGAAACCATTTTCTTGTCCAAGGTTACAGAAATTTATGCTTTTTTTTTCTGTTTTATAGTTTTAGCTCTTATTTTTAGGATTTTGATCCATTGGGTTAATCTTTGTGTATGGTGTGAAATACAGGTTCAACTTCATTCTTTTGCATGTGGATAAGCTATTGGAACAACACTATTTGTTGAAAGATTATTCTTATTCATTTGAGTTGTTTAGCACCCTTGTCAAAAGTCAATTGAGCGTAATTGAGGGGGTTTATTTTGGAACACTCAAATCTATTCCGTTGATCTGTATGTCTATTCTTTGGTCCGTTATCTCATGTCTTGATACATGTTAGCTATGGTTAGCTTTGTAGTAAGTTTTAAAATAAGGAAATGTGAATCTTATAGCCTTGCTCTTTTTCAAGATTATTTTGGCAATTCTGAGTCCTTTGAATTTCCATAGACATTTTAAGATCATCTTGTTAAATCTGCAAAATAGGAACCTGGGACTTTGACAGGTATACCACCGAATCTGGAAATTGATATGAAATTGATGACTATTGTCAACTTAATATTAAGTCATCCAATCAATGAACATGGAGTGTCTTTCCATTTATTTAGATTTTCATTAATATTTCAACAATGTTTTATTAATTTCAGAGTACTTGTTTTGAAATTCTTTTATTAAATTTATTACTAAATATTTCATTATTTTTGCTACTACTGTACATTGAATGGTTTTCTTAATTTCATATTTAGATTGTTCTCTTCTAGAGTGTAGAAACACAAATGCTATTGTATATCAATCTTACATGCTACAACTTTGCTGAAATTGTTTACTAGTTCTAATAGTTTCTTGGTGGATTTTCTTAGTTTTTCTGTGTAAGGTCATGTCCTTTGGAAAAATAGTTTTACTTCTTCTGTTTCTATCTGGATGCCATTTATTTACATATTTTGCTCTATTGCCCCTACTAGAATGTCCAGTATAATGTTGAATAGAAGTGATGAGAGAGAACATACTTGTTTTGTTTCTGATTTTAAGGGGAAAGCATGAATTTTTTTTTTTTTTTTTTTTTTTTTTTTTTTGCCATTAAGTATCATGCTAGCCATTAGTTATTTTTGGTAGGTGACTTTAATCAGGTTGAGGATGTTCCTCTGTATTTATAGTTTGTTGGTATTTTCAACATGAAGGGATGTTGGATTTTGTTAAATGCTTTCTCTGTGTCTATTGCAATAAATTTTAAAAGTTCTTTATTCCATTGACATGTTGTATTATATCAATTGATTGTCACACGTTAAACCAACACTTGCATTCCTGGACTAAATTCCCCTTGGTCATGGTGCTTAATTTTTTATATGTTATGGGATTTGATGTGCTAATTTTGCTTCTACATTTAGAGGATATATTGATTTGAAGTTTTCTTTTCTTATGATGTCTTCATTTGGTTTTGGATCAGGGTGATACTGGACTTGGAGAAAGAATTGGAAGGTGTTTCTTTCTTTTCTGTTTTTTTCTTAGAAGAGTTTGTGAAGAAATGGTATTAATTCTTTAAATGTTTGGTAGAAATCACCAGTGAAGTAATCTGAGCCTGGGCTTTGACTTTATTTGTGGGTAGTTTTATTTTGTTCTTGTTTTTTTTCCCTAATTACTAATTCACTCCTTTTATATGTTGTAAGTCTATTTGTAATTTCTACTTCTTCATGAGTCAGTGTTGGTAGTTTATGTCTTTCTGGGAATTTGTCAATTTTATCTAAATTATCTAATTTTTGGCATAACATTGTTAATAGTATTTCCTACTAATTCTTTTTTATTTATGTGAGGTCTGTAGTAAGGCCCTCTTTTTCATTCCTGATTTTAATATTTGAGTCTTTTCTTTTCTTGTTCAATCTAGGTAAAGATTTGTAAATTTTGTTTATCTTCTCAATGAACCAATTCTTAGTTATGTTTATATTCTCTACTTTTCTATTCTCTATTTTATTAATTTCCAATCTGATTTTTATTATTCACTTTCTTCTTCCTACTTTGATTTGAGTTTGCCCTTTTTCCAGTGACTTAAAGTAAAATGTTGAATTATTGATTTGAGATTTTCCCTTTTTAAATTTTAAGCATTTACAGCTCTAACTTTCCATCTAAGTAGTCCTTTAGCTGCATCCAATAAGCTTTGGTATAATATGACTTCATTTAATTTGTCCCAAAGTATTTTTTATCCCTGTAATTCCCTTTTTGATCCATTTGTTATTTAGGAGTATGTTGTTTAATTTTCACATGTTTGTGAATTCCCCAATTTCTTTCTGTTATTGACTCCCAATTTCACTCAATTGTGGTTGGGAAATATGTTTTGTATAATTTCAGTTATTTAAAGTATTACAATTTGTTTTATGGCACAGCACATGCTCTTCTCTGGGAAATGTTTAATGTGTTATTGAAAAGAATATGCACTATACTGTTGTTGGTGGATTGTTATAATAGATATCTATTAGGTCTAGTTGGTTTATAATGTTCAATTCTTCTATTTCCTTGTTGACTCTTCCAAGTAGTAGTTGTCATTTTCTGTTTGTTCAATGACTGGTTGGAACATTTTAATGAAATCTATTTGCCCTGCAGTGTGAAGCTCTGATGTTGTTCTTCAGAGGGTATAGACTTGAACCTGTTCACAGTCACCCTGGGAGGACAGTAGTTTCAGCAGGGTTATCTTTTACTGTCTTTGTCCCTGATGACACCCAGTTACTGACTGTGTGCTCTATTACTTTCAACAATCCCCTGGGGCATATATTTCTCCAGAGTCTGATCCAATTACATTCAGGATTCTTTGCATGGATAGTATTTGAGGCCAACCTTTGACTTTTTTTATGATCATAGGGGAGAATTTCTTAGCTGTCTCTTTACAGACCTCTCTCTTATATAGTAATCGTTCTATGTTAGAACTTGTTGCTCTCATGAAGTTACCTCCACTTAATTGCTTATCATCAAAACCTCTACTGTTTTTGAGAGCATCATTAGGCTTGAACTTCTCCCACACTGTTTCAAATAAAGTAGGTTTCTTTTAATAAAGCTTCAGAGCTCTCTGTTCTTAAGATTTTTCTCTGCAACTGGACAAAATTTCTGAGCCAGTCTCCCAGGATGGGAGTTGAGGATAGTGGACCACTTTTCTCTTAGTGATTCCTGCTTTGGGAGAAGAGTGCTGAACATGGGTATTCACCTCTGGTTTTCTAGGTATGTCTCTCCTGGTGTGGAACCTCCTTCCTACAAATGAGCTAGGGTGAAAGATATTGGGCATCCTAGTATTCTCAGCATGCTGTGCCTGAGGTAGGGCCTCCCACTAATGAGTTGGGCTCAATGGATAAATGGAGTTTCTGACTTCTTGGCTGTACTTGACTGGAATTTGGCTCTGCAAACATCTGGGAAAAAAGGTATAATAAATTCTGATGTCCTGCCCTTCCCAAGAAGATACCCCTCCACAGAAAACTGTGGTTAGAGCTCTGTTCTTGGCTACTCCTACCTACAGGGAATTTCTATCATACTAATCTGGGAGTGGGCAGGGGGTAGAAAGTCATTGTTCGAATACCATACTGTCACTGTTTTTACATAATTATCTGAGTTAATAATGCAAATGTTTAGTTTCTTTGTATATTGTGCAAGAAAGTTATGATATCTTGACTATATGCAATTTTTGAGTGACTGAAATACTTTTAAGAGGCAACATAGAATACAAACACAATATTAGACATATACAAAAATACATAATCTATCCTTACACAGCATGCGCATACACACAATGAGTTATTTTCATTCAGCTAATCACTTATAGATTTTAAATTCAGAAAAGAAGTGTATATTATATATATAAGGTATTAGCCCTATTATAAAAATTACTTAATAATTATTGAGTGCTTATCATGTGTAACTGTTGGGCTAAACATTTTATAATCAGTATGCAATGATCTATCTTAGTATCTTTTCTAGATGTAACTATCTAGTTGATCTAGATGAACTACCTAGTCCTAGGATGTAACTAAAGCCAGGCCTGCATTTGCCCTTCTGAAAGATAATACTGTCTTCAGTTTTTGCTTCCACAAATTCAAGTTGGATTCAATGACTTGGAATTATCCAGACTTCAAACATCAAGTTTCCTTTTAGGCCACAAATAAGAGTTACCTGAACTATAATTTCTAATGAGAATACAAAACCAAATTTTTTTTTCATATTTGGCCACTTCCTGTTCATAATGAATGTTTACATATTTCACAGATCTGTCCTGGTTGTCATTTATCACATTGGACAGTTATCCTGATTTGGAATAACATGGTTTCAGAGCCTTGCAAGTCCTATCTTCTGATCTTGTAACTTATTTACTCAGTCTATTACTACTACCATCTTAACCTTCTCTGCGTAAGTATTATTCCTTGATTAACAAACATATCTAACACTACTCTGTATGTTTAGCCAAACTCTTCTGAAGCCTTGGGAAACACAAGTGAATTGTCATATAAAAAGAAAAAAACTTAGAATAATATGCTATATTAATACATTCTAGCATTCATAACTGAGAACTATTCTTCCCTTGTTAATGCAGTCTGCCATCATAATCCAGGGCCACAAACCAGTGCCATGTACTTATCTCCTCTGCTTGCAGTCCTCAACCAGAGTCCCATCTGTTTCTTTAAACTAAAATTAAAGGAAATTTCTCTTTACCTCTATTCTTAGACTTCAATCCTGTCAAATATTGTCAGATGCACAGTTGCGAAAGTTAAAGAAACTTTTATAATATTATCCACAATATTTCAGTTCAACCATGCCAGAATATCTTCACTTAAGGATATCATTTTGGTTTTGCCTTTATCTGAACAAATGTCTTTAAACATACATGAGGAAGACTATGGAGAACAATGGTAGTTGTCTGATTTTAAATTCCTACATATATTCATCCAAATCTGCAGGAATAACAAATAAAAACACATGTACCATATTTTTGGCAACCCTAGGAATCTAACCTTTAAATTACCTGCAAGTTGGGAAATAAATACCTCTTTCCAACAAAGCTCTCAACCAAACTTCAAACTAGAGACTCCATGAAAAAGATTTGGGGACATTTAGAAATAAGACAGAACACAGACATAATCAATGATAGTAAAAGAAAATCAAATAGTAAGTACAAAACTAATGAGTTTTATACTTATTTTTATACTTAGTAGGAAAGGGTTTAAAGTTGAGGGAGAGTAGAAATATCACCTTTGAGAAAGCATGGGTTCTGGGTATAATCAAGTAAACAAAGAAGGTGAGATTAACCTCGGAGACAAAGTATTGAGGGGAAAGAAAGGGATGAGAGGGGAAATTTAAGAATTCTGAAGTGATAAAATAAAAAGAAAATATGCTTAACTCCCCTTCTCTCACCAAATATCTTCAATTAAAGAAAATTCAATTCCTTTACTCAAGAGAAGAGGGCACTTGTAAACTAGAAATCTTTCCCACCAATGACTAAATATAAGGAATAAAAAGCAACTGAATGTCTTACAAAGCTACTGTAAGAAGAGAACAGAAAATTTGAATCACAATATCATAGTTGATAATTTTTTCCTCAAAATAATTATATAATCAGAAGAAAATAGTAATACAACACTTCAAATGGAATTACATGTTGTCATTAAAGCATTTTTGGATCTGAAAATATACCTTGAACTAGAAATTTGGAAATTAAAACAGTAGTGGACAAAACTATGAAGAAATTTAATGGTAATTGATTAAACTCAGGAAAGAAATATAAGAAAAAAGACAAAATCATATCATAAATAACAATTATATTGCAATATGTCCAAGAAGGAATATATTTGTATGAAAATTGAATAAGGAATATTAAAAAAAAATTGGAAAGTAACCATGAGAATAAAAATAATTCAAGAATGGAGTAAAGGAGTCAATGAGAGATATGTAAAGAAGATCTAACACATGAACATTGGGTGCCTAAAGAGAACATCAATACTAGGCTAACTAGACAGAACAATGGAAAATATTAAAGCATAACACAAGGAAACTTTCTGGAAATAAATGACCTGAAAGCATACGTTGTTAGGGCTAATAGGTACCTGGTAATATTGACCAGAACAATCAATTCTGAGACATATTCTAACAAAACTATTAAAATCAAAAGATTGAAAAGTGTCTTAGGACCTCCAGATAGTAAGATAAAATAACTTACAAGGGAAAAAGACTTATTTATCTTTAAAAAATGTACAAAATAAGCAGCAGGCTAGCAACATTCTCAAGAAATTTAAAGAAAGAACAGATGAGCCAGGGATTTTATATCAAGTCAAGCTGTCCTTCAAGTATTAAGGACATAGAAAACCTGTTTGCAGAATTCAATAACTCCAGAGTATACTGTGCATGTGTGCTGTTCCTGAGGATTCCACTGGATGATGAGTATCATCTAACCATAGTTTCCTGTAGAAACTTTGAAAAAAGAGACTGTTGGATCATTTATTATTTTAAATTGTAGAACCAAGACTCAATCTTGGTTGAGGGTGGTAACAATGGTAACAATGGTTAAACAAGTATCATGTAAACATTATATGGTTTGACAAATAGAAAAAAAATAAGAGAAGAAGAAAAATCAGAGAAGAAGGGAGAGAGAAAGGGAAAAATAGGTTTAAATCATTGACTGCTGAAGAGGTAATGTTTAGGAGTCAAAAATACCATTTAATATTGACAGACAAAAGAATAAAATATTAAAAGTCAGTGTGAGTGAAAAGATAACCACTAATACCAATGTACCAGCTTACCAAAATTGGAAAAGAAGATCAATATTTATCAAAGAATATACAAAACAAAGAACTCTTTTAGGAATTTGCTCTCACCTTAAACAGTTTTGTGTTGTAGGATTGAATAAATGAGGAAATGAATTGACATTTTGGGGAGCTGCATTTTTAAATAGCTACACAATAGGTTATAATACTCATTACAGTTTGAGAATTCCTGCTGAACATAATGAAGATGAGGGAAAAGATAATTTAAAAAACGAAATGTTCCCCGGTATTAAGTGATACCAAGCTTCATTTGAAAGAGGGCTGAGAAGTAACCATTGCATTGTTTAATGAAAAGATCACTCAGTGAAATGACTGATTTAATGAATCTAAATTGTATACTGTTGGGAAGTGAATAATTAGACACAATAATTGAAGAATACACTTTTAAAAATTGACAGTGAGAAAAAATATTTAGAGAGTAATAATTTTTTTACATTTTCATAGTTTTTTTTTAATGTTTTTATTTTGTTTTGGAATTCTAGCATATCTCAGATGTATTAACTATAGTGATCTAAAGAAATGGGAGTTTTTGGTTCATATTTGGGCCAGAGTTTTGATGGGGAATTGTCTTGTCCTCAGTATGGCTCATATTATTTATAATCATCAAAGTAAAAAAACAACAACAACAACAAAGAAAACTCCAGAAGACTATACAAATCAAATGGAGGAAGAGATAGAGGCCATGGGAATTACAATCTTGCCAAATTGGTCCTAGGTTTTCAAGGGTAAATTTTTAGAGGTTCTGAGAATTATTTGAATGAGAAAGTCCATTCATTGGTGATTAGTGAGCATGCATCAGTATAGAGCAGTAATTAATTTACTATAATTTTATTCCAGTGAATTTGGTTTTTAAGTAAAGTTGATCACTGTGTACTGGATGCTGCACCAGGCAGGAATTTTATATCCACAAGCATAACAAATTTCAGACCTTTCAATGGAGTGTATTTAATGCAAAACTTCAGGTTTGTTGACTATTCATCTATGATATCTTTTACATATGTGTTTTCAGATGCACAAAATTCAGCCATAAATTATCTCTCATCAATGCCCCCCATGCATCTAACATCCTCCTTATCTTTTCACCTTTACATGGATACATCAGGGATATTGTTGTTTTAATCTGCAACTTTGAGCCTTTTCATATGCTGCTATGATTACCTAGAATGTCTTCCTCCTATTTTTATCCTGGAAAACTCCTATTCATTATTTAAGACACAGCTCAAATAGTCCATCCACAGAGAGGCTCTCTCCAACTCCACAACACTAGGTTTCTATTAAAGCTATAATAGTACTTCCTGAGTTATGTTGTGATTTATCCATTTAGATGATTTTGGTATTTTACTAAATTTTGAGCTCCTTTATTAGAGGCAGTGCTTGGCTCACAACTTTTATTTAATACTTAAAACCTAATTGATGAATGAATGGATGCATGCATGTATGGATGAAGAGAGAGAGGATAAGCTTAGAACTAATGAATTGGTCCTTTTCTCAGTTCAGTTCTCTTATTTTTACAACTCTTGTATAACTGTTACTAATACATCTTCTGCCTTTACTTTCTGTTCTTCACTGATCAAGGTAACTCTTCTTTGTGCATCTCTCATGCAGTGGGGGTAGCTCAATCTATTTCTTCTCTGCCCTTATCAAGCAGGAATTAAGGAAAACCTGGAGTTCTTACAGAAAATATATGAGAGTAACCCACATACTTTCAGTCGTGGAGTACTTAAATGGAGATGCCACTACTTGGTATTTGAATTTGTTTTAATTTTCATTTATATGTAGTTAAAAATAAGTGTTTGTATTCATAATATGTGTTTATATACTCTTGTTTGTTAACTTAGTAGAAAAAATTATCTATACAGTGTGAAACCTACCTGAATATAATTACCCAGCTTCCCCTGTTCCATCATAGGCATCCTTCAAACTATACTCCTTAGAGAACCCATTGTAATAGGGTTTAGTTATAACTATTACCTACAAATCCCCCCCCCCACACACACTCACAAAGCACCTAGTACTCTTAAACCAATGAGAAAAAAATTCTGTTTAAAATAATTTTATTGTCATTGTGATTTAATTTGGTCCCTGGATTTAGGGACAAAGCTTAATTCTGCATATGTTCCAGCCTCATGCAAATAGGACCAATCTGGCAATGGAAAAAAATGAAATAATAGTTTCCTGCCTACAAGCCACTGCAGTCAAAATGTTAACAAGGATCCCTGATTCCATAAATAAGAGTTTCCTTACCAGTGGCAGAATTTCTAGAAGACTCCTGCTGTAAGCTAGAAAGTTTCAAGCTGAGCTCTTTTTTTAGTGGCACAATGCCCTTAGATAAATTACACTGATGACTGAGTAAAACCCAGGTAATGTGAGACTAGAGTATAGCTAACATTCTTCATGTCATGCACCATTATCAGACTCAATGAAGCAAACTTTTGGAGATCAAAGAATAAACCTTGTCCTCACTGCTTTTTGCTGTGTTGAAAATTTTAACTGCTGGTTAGTCTATTTTTAACTTATTTAAATGGAGCCAACTGCTTCCTAGCTCAGAGGGTGCTGAGCTGAGAAACAACTGCCTGCTTTGCATGGTCCTATCATCTAAGGACTCAGTGCCCTAGATTTTCTAGGGCAGACCCAGTTTTTAGTACTTACAGGTTTATGACCTGATTTGTGTTCCTTAGCTTCTGTGGAAATAACTTAAAACTAATCTTGTTGGAGAGAGAATTCATATTAGTTGACACTAGATCAAAAATCTTGAATACAAAGGATTTAGACCTAATATGATAGGCTATAAACAGCTATACTAGATTCTTGACTTGAAAGGCACATTATAAACAAATATTTAATAAAAAATAGTAAACTAGACAATATTGCCTATTTTGGATTAATTGTTGAGCTGTGTTGGTATTCACATGTTATTAGGGCTAAAAGATTATTTACCTCTTTGGCCAGCCATCTGTCCTTAGAGTGTCTAAACCCTATGTAAGTTATAAAAATTTGCCCATGGTCCAAGACCACATAGAGTTTACCTACAATCTCTATCTGATAAACATGTTCCAGTTTTCAGAGTGGTGACAGGCACAGTGCAGTCTCTCACTGTATAAATATTTGGGGAATGAGTAAGTAAATGAATGCTGATTTCATGAACACTGGATCCAAGAAGGCAAGGCTACCAATGCAAAACTATCACCTCTAAAGTGCATGGGATATATAGGTTTGCCTTCAAAAAAACAGAACCAGAAAAACTTACAATTAAATTGGTGAGACAAATCACATTTTTATTAAATGGCAATAAGTTATTCAGGATCGTGGTTATAAAGTTTTTTAACATAAACTCTAACTTTTTCAGGGCCTCTTCAAAATCCTACCATATCCACCATCTTGCTTATCACTCCTTATCTTGCTTATCAGTGTTACATTCTCATGATTACTTTGATGAAGCCTCTACCTCTGCAGACTAAATTACCCATTCCTGAATAAGCCTTATGCTTTATTTCCTTTTCATCATTGTTCATACTATTCCTTCTAGTTGAAATGCCTTTTCACTAATAGTTTCAATATTACACGTTCTTCTAGAATCAGCTCAATTCCAATCTCTCCAATGAATCTTCTTTTTCTTGCTTCCAGATCTCAGAGGTCATTCTGAATTCCAACATTATTCATTTGTGCTAATATTCATGTGGCCTTAATATATATAATTTTACTTTTATTAGCTTTTAATAGTTTATATTGTAATAATTTGGACAGTATTTGTGTGTGTTTATTTCATTCCTTTGATAAATATTTATCAAGCTAGGTACTTTTCTAGGCACAACATTGAACAAAACAGATAAAACTTCTGACTTGGTAGAACATATTTTGTTTGTTTTTTCAAGATGTTAACATTTCTCAAGATACTTAAATTAATACATAAAACCAACATTGAAGTACTGATAGATGGCTATAATAAAGTAACATATGTGCATTTCATTGCAACTTCTTTAGATAGTAATCTCTTCAGAAGTGTTTGTATAGAGAAGTTTAGACTCAGCATCTTGAAAGTATCCTAACTGTGAGATGTGCTCAGGTATAAAATAAGCTCTCAAGGCAGCTTAGGGAGCTCCTTTGTGAAGTCTTCTTTCAAATGTTTCAGGCAAACAGCTCAAAAGTGCCTTTTAGGGAGCAATTCTGCTTTGGTGGGCTAATGACCTAATAGAGGGAATGATGTTCTGTCAGTCTTTGAAACACAGCTTAATGATCTAGCATTTTGAGGGCAGAGATTATCTATTTTACTATTGAATACCTAGAGGTCAGCCGAGTGTTTTGGACATAGTACCTGCTCAATAAGTGTGTGCTGACCAAATTAAATTGCTTAAATTATTTCTCCTATCATTTGTTCATTGGAATATTAAGTTAGAACAGTGTTAACAATGATTAGATTCTTTAAATTCCATTAAATAAGTTATTATTATATAACAGGTACAAGATTCTGTGCTAGCAGTAGAGTCTTAAATATACTGAATCTTTAGTAATACTTCTGATTAAGATAACATTGATTTATAACACTATATAAGTTTCATGTGAACAATATTGTATTTATATTTCTGTATACACTACAGTATGCTTACCACCAAAAATTTACTTTCCATTTATTACCACACAGTTGATCTCTTTTACTGATTTCATCCTCCCCTCTGCCCGTTTCCCTCTGGTAACCACCACTTTTTTCTCTGTATCTATGTGTTTGTCTTTGTGTGGTTTGATTTTTGTTTGTTTGTTTTTTATATTCTATATATGAATAAAATTATATGATGTTTGTCTTCCTCTGTCTGACGTAAATATCCCTCAAGGTCCATCCATGTTGCTGCAAATGGAAAGATTTCATCTTTTTTATGGCTGTGTAGTATCTAGTGTGTGTGTGTGTGTGTGTGTGTGCACATATACATATATATATATGCACATACACATACCACATCTTTTTTACCTATTCATTCACTGATGGACACTTAGGTTGTTTCCATATCTTGGCTATTGTAAATAATGTTGCAAGGAACATTGGGGTGCATATATCTTTCCAAATTAATGTTTCTGTATTCTTTGGAGAAATACACAGAAGTGGAATAGCTGGACCATATGGTAGATCTATTCTTAATTTGGGGGCGAATCTCCATAATGTTTTTCATAGTGGCTACACCAATTTACATTCCCACCAACAAAGTATGAGATTTCCCTTTTCTCTAACACTGATTATTTCTTGACCTTTTGATAATAGCCATTCTAACAGATGTGAGGTGATATCTCATTTTGGTTTTGATTTACATTTTTCTCATAATTAGTGATGTTGAACATATTTTCATGTACCTAATGGCTATCTGTAAGTCTTTGGAAAAATGTCTATTCAGCTCCTATGTCCAATTTTTATCAAGTTTTGTGTTTCTTTTGTTGTTGAGTTGAATGCATTCTTTCTATATTTTGAATATTAACCCCTTGTCAGATATGTGATTTGCAAACATTTTCTCCCACTTTGTAGGTTGTCTTTTCATTTTTTTCATGGCTTCCTTTGCTGGCAGAAACATTTTAGTCTGATGTCTCCTTTGTTTATTTTTGCTTTTGTTTCTCTTGCCTGAAGAGACATATCTAGAAAGATATTGTTAAGACCAATGCCAAAGAGCATACTGCCTATGTCATCTTCTAGGAGTTTAATGGCTTCAGGTCTTACACTCAAGTCTTTAATCCACATTGAGCTGATTTTTATGTATGGTGTGAGATAGTGGTCTAGTTTTATTTTTTTGCATGAGGCTCCTCCAGGTTTCCCAACACCATTTATTGAAGAAACTATGTATTTGTATGTATATGTATTGTATGTATTGATATTTTGATCCTTTGCTGTAAATTATTTGTCCATACACTTGTGGGTTTATTTCTGGGGTCTCAATTCTTTTCCACTGATACATGTATTTGGTTTTCTGCTAATACCATGATTTTTTATTACTATAACTTTGCAAATTAGTTTGACATCAGGGAGTGTGATACCTTCAGCTTTGTTCTTTTCTCTCAGGATTGCTTTGGCTATTTGGGATCTTTTGGGGTTCCTTATAAATTTTAGAATTTTTTGTTCTCTTTCTGTGAAAATTGTCCTTGGGATTTTGATAGGGATTGTGTTGAATTTGTGGATTTATTTATGTAACATGGACATTTTAACAATATTAATTCTTCCATTCCATGAACATGGACTATCTTTTCATTTAACTGTGCCCTCTTCAATTTCTAAGAATGAATGTCTTATAGTTTTCAGTGTATAGGTCTTTCACCTCTTTGATTAAATTTATTCCTATGTATTTTTATTCTTTTTGTTGTGATTGTAAATGGGATTGTTTTCTTAATTTCTCTTTCTGCTAGCTCATTGTTAGCATATAGAAACACAACAGATTTTTGTATGTTGATTTTGTACCCTGCAACTTTACTGTATTCATTTATTATTGTTAATAGTTTTTTGGTGAAGTCTTTAGCATTTTCTATATATAAAATCATGTCAAGTGCAGTAGTGACAGCTTTACTTCTTCCTTTCCAATTTGGATGCCTTGTTTTCTTACCTAACTGCTCTGCCTAGGACTTCCAATACTATGTTAAACGAGTAATGAGAGTGGGCATCTCAGTCTTGTTCCTGATCCTAGAAGGATAGCTTTCAGTTTTTCACCATTAAGTATGATGTTTGTCATATACGGTCTGTATTATTTTGACGTATATTTCTTCTATAAACTTTTTACTAAGAATTATTATTATAAACAGATATCGAACCCTGTAAAATGCTTTTTCCTGCATCTATTGAGAAGATCATATAGTTTTTACTTTCATTTTGTTAATGCGGTCTATCACACTGATTAATTTGCGGATATTAAATCATCTTTGCATCACTGGAATAAGTCCCACTTGTTCATGGTGTATGATCCTTTTAATATATTTTTGTTTTTGGTTTACTAATATTTTGTTAATAATTTTTGCATCTATATTCATCAGGGATATTGACCTGTAAATTTATTTTTTGCGTTGTCTTTGTCTGGTTTTGGTATCAGGGAGATGTTGGCCTTGTAAAATGCATTAGGAAGAGTTCCCTTCTCTTCAATTTTTTGGAATAGTTTAAAAAGAATAGGTATTATATCATCTTTTAATATTTGGTAGAAATCACCTATGAAGCTGTATGGGCATGGACTTTGTTTTTGGGGGATTTTTTGATCTCTGTTTCAATCTCTGTACTAGTGATTAGTCAGTTCAGATTTTCTATTTCATGTTGATAAATCTTGCAAGGTTATATGATTCTAAGAATTTGTTCATTTTTTCTAGGGTGTTCAATTTGTTAGGGTATGGCTGTTCATAATATTTTCATATAATTATTTGTATTTCTGTGGTATCCATTGTTATTTCTCCACTTCCATTTCTGATTTTATTTATCAAAGCCTTTTCTCTTGTTTTCCTTAGCGAGTTTAGCTAAAGGCTTGCCAATTTTGTTTATATTGTCAAAGAACCAGCTCTCAGTTTCATTGCTCTTTTCTATTTTTTAGCCTCTATTTCATTTTCAAAATTTTTATTTTATACTGGAATATAGTTGATTTACAATGTTGTGTTAGTTTCAGGTGTAGTGCAAAGCGATTCAGTTATACATATACATGTGCCTATTCTTTATCAGAGTCTTTTCCCATATCGGTTATTACAGAATATTGAGTGGAGTTCCCTGTGCTATATACTAGGTCCTTGTTGATTATCTATTTTATATATAGTAGAGTGTATATCTTAATCCCAACCTCCTAATTTATTCCTCCCCCCCACCCATATTTCTGCTTTGGTAATCATACATATGTTTTCTAAGTCTGTGAGTCTGTTTTTGTTTTGTAAATAAGTTCATTTGTATTTTTTTTTTTAGGTTCTATATATAAGTGATATCACATGGTATTTGTCTTTTTCTGTCTGACTTACTTTACTTAGTATGGTAATCTCTAGGTCCATCCATGTTGCTGCAAATGGCATTATTTCATTCTTTTTTATGGCTGAGTAATATGCCATTGTATGTATGTACAACATCTTCTTCATCCATTCATCTGTTGACAGACGTTTAGGTTGCTTCCATATCTTGACTATTGTAAATAGTGCTGCAATGAACATTGGGTCACATTTATCTTTTTCAGTTATGGCTTTCTCTGGATATATGCCCAGGCGTGGGATTGCTGGATCAATATGGTAGCTGAATTTTGTTTTTTTTAGGAACTTCCATACTGTTCTCCATACTGTACAAATTTACATTGCCACCAACAGTGTAGGAGGGTTCTCTTTTCTCCACACCTTTTCCAGCATTTATTGTTTGTAGATTGTTTGATGATGGCCATTCTGACTGGTGTGAGTTGATACCTCATTGTAGTTTTGATTTGCATTTCTCTAATAATTAGCGATGTTGAGCAAATTTTATGTGTTTTTTGGCCATCTGTATGTCTTCTTTGGAGAAATGTCTATTTAGATGTTCTGTCTATTTTTTGATTGAGTTGTTTGTTCTTTTGATATTGAGCTGCATGAGCTGTTTGTGTATTTTGGAGATTAATTCCTTGTAGGTCGCATCATTTGCAAATATTTTCTCCCATTCTGTGGGTTGTCTTTTCATTTTGCATATGGTTTCCTTTGCTGTGCAAAAGCTTTTAAGTTTAATTAGGTCCCATTTGTTTATTTTTGTTTCTATTTTCATTACTCTAGGAGGTGGATCAAAAAAGATATTGCTGAGATTTATAGCAAAAAGTGTTCTGCCTTTGTTCTCCTCTAAGAGTTTTATAGTATCTTGTCTTACATTTAGGTCTTTAATCCATTTTGATTTTATTTTTGTGTATGGAGTTAGAGAATTTTCTAATTTAATTCTTTTACATGTGGTTGTCCAGTTTTTCCAGCACCACTTATTGAAGAGGCTATCTTTCCTCAAGGGGCTTTATTCACTCTGTAAAGTCAACCTTAATTCCTTAAAACTGTCTGGTCATATCTGAATCTATGCACACCTCTCTCAAATATAGCAGTCTAGTCAAATTCTTATTAATATAACCAATATTTTCAATTATCTCCTGTAACCAGGCAAACAGATTCTCACTGAATTTATGCAAATAACTAACTATATTGTCATAAAAAATACTGGAGGGATAAGGTAAGGAGAAAAAGTAAGCATTTCATCTTTTACAAAAAAATGCTTAGAGATGTACACTTCAAAAAATTTCTGTAAGTCATAGATGGCATAAAAGAAAAGGTTCCTTTAAATCTGGGAAAACAAAACATTAAGGATCCAGCAATGTTTCAAACTAAAAGTCATAAAAATTATAATCATCTTCCTCAGTTAATTCAGTCCCATGTAACTAATACTTTGTTTTTCTTGAATTTAGTTTTTCCATTATTTATAGAAGTTTTTACTCAGTTCAGTTTTATGATTTTAAAGTTATCAGAAACTTGTAATTGTCAAAAGTCTTTTCCATGAGTCTTCTTTAAAATGAAGCACTTTTGCAGGAACATTTTTGCATAAACATCTGAATAAAACAATAATTATCTGTGAATGACAAAAGACAAAAATGCTCATTGTTATAGATCTGATGAGAGTTCATTAAAATGGAGTTGAGAAAGAAATTTGGTTATTTCTGCCATATACAATATCTTAAAATGATAACTGGAATTGTAATGATAACATTGTTCCAGAGTATATCAGACTTTAGGAACAAAGTCTGGAACACTTATGTAACTATAAAAATACAACATGAAGAAAGTGTAGTATTACGTCTTATTTGACAATAATTCCCATATAATTTAACATATCAGCCTAATTAATGTAGCATCTCTTTTTCTTTTTATAAGGAGACAGAACAAATCTTTTGTGATTTTCCATGGACTCTCTTGAAAATCCCAAAGTTACTGTGAAGTAAAACATCTTCATCTGGAATTTGATTTTGGGGAAGTTTGTTAAAACTATCAAAAAGATTTTAAAACAGTCAAATAAGATCATAGTCACTGTGAAACAATACTTAGTTATCCATTTAACCATAGTGACAAAGACTTTGCTGACAAATACAGGAAGTTAAATATTAATAGTTGTACCAAAACCTTAGCTTTTTAAATAGGGAAGATTCAGGTTTCTTAAGCTATTAAAGATAAAGACATAGAAGATTATTTTGACAAGACACAAATTCTTTGTTTTCTAGGAAGATTATTTAAAAAGTAAAGAAAAATATTTTACCATCTCTTATCAAAAGCAGACCAATTGTTCAAGAGATCTTTTTCCTTTTAACAAAAGAGAAAACCATATTCTAATTCTGTACCAATTTACTTTTAATATTAAAAACTATTTAACTTAATTAAATTTATTCTAATTCTAGCCATATTGAACACACATTAAAATTTCCTTCAAAAATTCATTTTCCACAAACTTTCTCCAACTTTCTTTTTTGCATTTAGATTTTGAACTATGTTTTTCCTCTTTCCCATTTGGAAATAACCAGTTTCTCTTTATGAAAAAAACCCAAAAACTTTTATTTTCCTTAACAAAATGCATTTCCACTTTTTATACTTCTTTTACTGAAAACACACATTTTACTTTCTTGCATATGGAGATATTTCACTTCCTATTTCTAGTCAAATTAGTCTCATATATTAGAATATTTTTAACTCTTAGAAACCTTTAATTTTCAAGTGAAAGCTAAGAAGTGAGCAATTGTGAACTGTATTAACATTCTGTGGCTTGACAAATTTATAAATACCTTTCATAATTTCTAGAAAAATATTCTTTCTCATGGGAAGTTTCTCAGCATACCACAAAACATGTTTACTAGTAAACCCAAATATCCTTAATTCTTCTGTAAAAAAGAAGCAAAAGTGGGTAAACCTATGCTCAGCATTAATGTTTCAGTATTTTATCTTATTTGGAAATGATCTTGATATTCAATGAATTTAACTTATTTCATCATTTAACATAACCAAGCAAAACTTTAAAGTTTCAGGTTACCAAAAAATTGAAGGAAACTATTTTAAAAGTTCACCTAAAAACATTTTATCCTACTTACATTATTCAATTTACTCTGTCTTAACAATTATGTTAAATATATTTCATGAGACATTAGATAGTTAGCAATTATCCCAATCTATTTTTCTTGATGAGACAAATTTTGTAAGAGATAACATGAACTCATTGACCTTTATTAAGCCTACATAGAATAAAAGTAGTGTACTTAATGGTGATAACCTTAAAGACATACCTGTTTTAATTAAACCAACAAATTTAAACTAGCATTGATACTAAATATTTTCTCAGACCACAGGTACCTGAAATTTATTGGGGTTATTTTCTATTATGTTTCTGAGAATTTAATTTATATAAGTGCTTAATTTGCTGTAAGCCAATAATAATAGAGCTCTTTTACAGATTACTTTTAGTGGTATCCTCCAGAGGTAGAACATATCACACATCTACAACACACACACATGTATATATATATGGACATATATAAACATATAGACAGACAGAAACAAATGCCTTATACCTTGGATTTTAAAATTTTAACCATGAATTAAGTACAATAATAGAAAATTCACTAGCTTTAAAAGAAGTTGAATCTAAGCTTTTTTTCTGGTAGATGGAATGTTAAGATTACCTGCTCAGATGGCTAAAACTATTTATAATATTTGTGGAGAAGACACTTAAGATTTTTTACTTGCCTAAGTTTCAAATGACCTTTACTCCTTTCATTTTCCTTATGATAAGAATTATTTTCTGAAGTTTGTAGAACATTTATATCTCAAACGCACAGGGAAAGAATGCAAGTTCCTTCAAGAAGGACTTCAGTATCCTCAGGACAGAATTTTTGCATACTTACAAGCCTTTTGAGATAAATAGGGAAGGTTTTTGGATTGGTAAAAAGAAAGAGTGGACATTGAAATGACTAGAGAGCAGAATTTCTAGTTTTGTTAAAGTTTTTAAGAAAAGAACAGGTGTCTTTAATTCCTTAATGAATTGAGTTGTAACTTAAATGACATTATTGGTAGATCTACCCCCCATAAATTCTTTTACAAGTACTTAAAAAATTCCCCCACCCCCCAGGTATACAGTTTTATTTTAGATTGGGGGAGAAGACCTAAAAAAAAATCTATCAGGCTTTGCAACTTGGCCAATTTATGACCACAGAGCTACTTTGTAGTTTCTAGCCAGTATAAACATTAAACACTTACAGAAGTACTGAACAGCAGCCTGGGCTCAAGATGTGCCCTCAAGAAAATGAAAAAGATATTAATCTTCAAAAGATCTAGAGCCACTCCCAAAGATCAGTAGCCAATGGCCTGGATTTGAAAAGGAAGGGACAACATGAATTTTTATTCCTCTCTCACTCTTCCAGGGATTACAGAGAGAGATCTAGAAAAGCTGACTCTGGCAAGAATTCTCAACCTTACCCAGCTTCTGCTAGTTTTTCAAGATCCCATTAACAGGATCCAAGTGGGGTTTAAAGTAGAGAGTGTAGCTCTGGTATTTATTAGAATCTGACAATATTTTCCACTAATTTTAATTTCAGTTTTTCTTCGCCGTTTAAGAGAATAACATAGCAGTTTACCAGAAAATCCTTCAGCAGCGTCTCCTCAGATCTGGGGGTGGGGGGGCGGGGCGGCTCATAAGAGGACTCTCCTTTGAGGGTAGATGTGGGAGTATCTGTAAGGCTACTAATTTGGCAGACTTTTGTTTACAGTCTTGTAGTCTCTTTAGACTAGGAAGACAATTCAGAAAGAGGATTACTAGAATGAGTACTCAAATAAAGGAGGATAGAGGGGAGCAGTAGGAGTGATGCCAGTCTTATAGTTTTTTGTTTCAGGTGTCTAATGTGTCTAATTTTTATTAGCTTTTTGCAATGAATATTTCAAAGAAGATTTTTTTTTAGCTTTATGGAGGTTTCTGGATACCAAATAAAATAGGTATTCCATTCTGTTTCTTTGATTTGGGAACCTTTGCTTTTATTTCTTTTTTAAACATCTTTATTGGAGTATAAGTGTTTTATAATGGTGTGTTAGTTTCTGCTTTATAACAAAGTGAATCAGCTATACATATACATATATCCCTACATCTCCTCCCTCTTGCATCTCCCTCCCATCCTCCCTATACCACCTCACTAGGTGGACACAAAACACCGAGCTGATCTCCCTGTGCTATGTGGCTGTTTCCCACTAGCTATCTGTTTTACATTTGGTAGAGTATATATGTCCATGCCACTCTCTCACTTTGTCCCAGCTTACGCTTCCCCCTTCCCGTGTCCTCAAGTCTGTTCTCTACATCGGCATCTTTATTCCTGTCCTGTCCCTAGGTTCTTCAGAATCTTTCTTTTTTTTTTTTTTTTTTTTAGATTCCATATATGGGCGTTAGCATATGGTATTTGTTTTAATCTTTCTGATTTACTTCACTCTATATGACAAACTCTAGGTCCATCCACCTCACTACAGATAGCTCAATTTCATTTCTTTTTATGGCTGAGTAATATTCCATTGTATATATGTGCCACATCTTCTTTATCCATTCAACTGTCGATGGACACTTAGGTTGTTTCCTTGTCCTGGTTATTGTAAATAGAGCTGCAATGAACATTGTGGTATATGACTCTTTTGGAATTATGGTTTTCTCAGGGCATATGTCCAGTAGTGGGATTTCTGGGTCATATGGTAGTCCTATTTCTAGATTCTTAAGGATCCTCCATACTGTTCTCCATAGTGGCTGTATCAATTTACATTCCCACCAACAGTACAAGAGGTTTCCCTTTTCTCCGTGTCCTCTCCAGCATTTATTGTCTGTAGATGTTTCATGATGGCCATTCTAACTGCTGTGAGGTGATACCTCATTGTAGTTTTGATTTGCATTTCTGTAATGATTAGTGATGTTATCATCACTAATGATGAGCATCCTTTCATGTGTTTGTTGGCAATCTGTATATCTTCTCTGGAGACATGTCTATTTAGATCTTCTGCCCATTTTTGGATTTTTTTTTTGTTTTTTTGATACTGAACTGCATGAGCTGCTTGTAAATTTTGGAGATTAATCCTTTGTCAGTTGCTTCATTTGCAAATATTTTCTTCCATTCTGAGGGTTCTCTTTTCGTCTTATGTTTTTCTTTGTTGTTCAAAAGATTTTTAAGTTTCATTAGCTCCCATTTGTTTTCATTTCCATTTCTCTAGGAGGTGGATCAAAAAGGATCTTGCTATGATTTATGCCATAGAGTGTTCTGCCTCTGTTTTCCTCTAAGAGTTTTATAGTGTCTGGTCTTACATTTAGGTCTTTAATCCATTTTGAGTTTATTTTTGTGTATGGTGTTAGGGAGTGTTCTAATTTCATTCTTTTACATGTAGCTGTCCAGTTTTCCCAGCACCACTTATTGAGGAGGCTTTCTTTTATCCATTGTATATTCTTGCCTCCTTTGTCAAAAATAAGGTGACCATAGGTGTGTGGGTTTATCTCTGGGCTTTCTACCCTGTTCCATTGATCTATATTACTGTTTTTGTGCCAGTACCATACTATCTTTACATTTTTTTTACACAACTTTATTGGAGTATAATTGCTTTACAACAGTGTGTTAGTTTCTGCTTTATAACAAAGTGAATCAGCTATACATATACATATATCCCCATATCTCTCCCCTCTTGCATCTCCCTCCCACCCTCCCTATACCACCCCTCTAGGTGGTCACAAAGCCCTGAGCTGATCTCCCTGTGCTATGCAGCTGCTTCCCACTAGCTATCTATTTTACATTTGGTAGTGTATATGTGTCCATGCCACTATCTCACTTCGTCCCAGCTTACCATTCCCACTCCTCGTGTCCTCAAGTCCATTCTCTACATCAGAGTCTTTATTCCTGTCCTGCCATTAGGTTCGTCAGAGCCATGTTTGTTTGTTTGTTTGTTTTTAATTCCATATATATGTGTTAGGATACAGTATTTGATTTTCTCCTTCTGACTTACTTCACTCTGTATGAGACTCTCTCGGTCCATACACCTCACTACAAATAACTAAGTTTTGTTTCTTTTTTATGGCTGAGTAATATTCCATTGTACATATGTGCCACATCTTCTTTATAGACACTTAGGTTGCTTCCATGTTCTGGCTATTGTAAATAGAGATGCAATGAACATTGTGGTACATCACTCTTTTTGAATTATGGTTTTCTCAGGGTATATGCCCAGTACTGGTATTGCTGGGCCATATGGTAGTACTTTTTTAATATTTTTAAGGAACCTCCATACTGTTCTCCATAGTGGCTGTATCAATTTACATTCCCACCAGCAGTGCAAGAGGGTTCCCTTTTCTCCACACCCTCTCCAGCATTTATTGTTTGTAGATATTTTGAAGATGGCCATTCTGACTGATCTGAAGTGATATCTCACTGTAGTTTTGATTTGCATTTCTCTAATGACTAGTGATGTTGAATATCCTTTCACGTGTTTGTTGGAAATCTGTATATCTTCTTTTCAGAAATGTGTATTTAGGTCTTCTGCCCATTTTTGGATTGGGTTGTTTGTTTTTTTGACATTGAGCTGCATGAGCTGCTTGTAAATTTTGGAGATTAATCCTTTGTTAGTTGCTTCATTTGCAAATATTTTCTCCCATTCTGAGGGCTGTCCTTTCATCTCGTTTATGTTTTCTGTGCAAAAGCTTTTAAGTTTCAATAGGTCCCATTTGTTTATTTTTGTTTTTATTTCTATTTCTCTAGGAGGTGGGTCAAAAAGGATCTTGCAGTGATTTATGTCATAGACTGTTCTGCCTATGTTTTCCTCGAAGAGTTTTATAGTGTCTGGCCTTATATTTAGGTATTTAATCGATTTTGAGTTTATTTTTGTGTATGGTGTTAGGGAGCATTCTAATTTCATTCTTGAAATGTAGGTGTCCAGTTTTCCCAACACCACTTATTGAAGAGGCTGTGTTTTCTCCAATGTATATTCTTTCAACCTTTGTCAAAGATAAGGTGACCACATGTACATGGCTTTTTCTCTGGGCTTTCTCTCCTGTTCCATTGATCTATATTTCTGTTTTTGTGCCAGTACCATACTGTCTTGACTACTGTAGCTTTGTAGTATAGTCTGAAGTCAGGGAGCCTGATTCCCCCAGCTCCATTGTTCTTTCTCAAGATTGCTTTAGCTATTCAGAGTCTATTGTGTTTCCATACAAATTGTGAAAGTTTTTGTTCTAGTTCTGTGAAAAATGTCATTAGTGGTTTGTTAGGTATTGCATTGAATATGTAGATTGCTTTGGGTAGTATAGTCATTTTCACAATGTTGATTCTTCCAATCATCTATAATTTCTTTCATCAGTGTCTTATAGTTTTCTGCATACAGGTCTTTTGTCTCCTTAGGTAGGTTTATTCCTAGATATTATATTCTTTTTGTTGCAATGGTAAATGGGAGTGATTCCTTAATTTCTCTTCCATATGTTTCATCATTAGTGCGTAGGAATGCAAGAGATTTCTGTGCATTAATTTTGTATCCTCCTACTTTACCAAATGCATTGATTAGCTCTAGTAGTTCTGTGGCAGCATATTTGAAATTCTCTATGTACAGTAACATGTCATCTGTAAACAGTTACAATTTGACTTCTTCTTTTCTGATTTGGATTCCTTTTATTTCTTTCTCTTCTCTTATTGCTGTGGCTAAAACTTCCAAAGCTATGTTGAATAATAGTGGTGAGAGTAGACAACCTTGCCTTGTTCCTAATCTTAGAGGAAATTGTTTCAATTTTTCACAATTGAGAATGAGGTTGGCTGTGGGTTTGTCATATATGCCCTTTATTATGTTGAGGTAAGTTCCTTCTATGCCTACTTTCTGGAGGGTTTTTATCATAAATGGGTGTTGAATTTTGTCAAAAGCTTTTTCTGCGTCTATTGAGATGATTTTATGGTTTTTCTCCTTCAATTTGTTAATATGATGTATCACATTGATTGATTTGCATATATTGAAGAATGCTTGCATTCCTGGGATAAACCCCACTTGATCACAGTGTACAATCCTTTTAATGTGCTGTTGGATTCTGTTTGCTAATATTTTGTTGAGGATTTTTGCATCTATGTTCATCAGTGATCTTCACCTGTAGTTTCCTTTCTTTGTGACATCTTTGTCTGGTTTTCGTATCAGGGTGATGGTGGCCTCATAGAATCAGTTTGAAAGTGTTCCTCCCTCTGCTATATTTTGGAAGAGTTTGAGAAGGATAGCTGTTAGTTCTTCTCTAAATGTTTGATAGCATTTCCCTGTGAATGGGCTGGTCCTGGGCTTTTGTTTGTTGGAAGATTTTTAATCACATTCTCAATTTCAGTGCTTGTGATTGGTCTGTATATATTTTCTATTTCTTCCTGGTTCAGTCTCTAAAGGTTCTACTTTTCTAAGAATTTGTCCATTTCTTCCAGGTTGTCCATTTTATTGGCATATATTTGCTTGTAGTAATTTTTCATTATCCTTTGTATTTCTGCCATGTCAGTTGTTACTTCTCCTTTTTCATTTCTAATTGTATTGTTTTGAATCTTCTCCCTTTTTTTCTTGATGAATCTGGCTATTGGTTTATCAATTTTGTTTTTCTTCTCAAAGAACCAGCTTTTAGTTTTATTGATCTTTGCTCTTGTTTCCTTCATTCCTTTGTCATTTATTTCTGATCTGAACTTTATGATTTCTTTCCTTCTGTTAACTTTTTGGGGATTTTTTTCTTCTTTCTCTAACTGTTTTAGGTGTAAGGTTAGGTTATTTATTTGAGATGTTTCTTGTTTCTTGAGGTAGGATTTTATTGCTATAAACTTCCATCTTAGAACTGCTTTTCCTGCTTTTTATAGATTTTGGGTCGTTGTGTTTTCATTGTCTTTCATTTCTAGGTAATTTTTTGATTTCCTCTTTGATTTCTTCCATGATCTCTTGGTTATTTACTAGTGTATTGTTTAACCTCCATGTGTTTGCATTTTTTACAGATATTTTCCTGTAGTTGATGTTTAATCTCATAGGGTTGTGGTCGGAAAAGATACTTAGTACAATTTTAATTTTCTTAAAATTACCAAGGCTTGATCTGTTGCCCAAGGTATGATCTCTCCTGGAGAATGTTCTGGGAGCACTTGACAAGAAAGTGTATTCTGTTGTTTTTGGATGGAATGTCTTATAAATACCAATTAAGTCCATTTTGTTCAGTATATCATTAACAGCTTGTGTTTCCTCATTTATTTGCATTTCGATGATCTGTCTAGTGGTGAAAGTGGGGTTTTAAAGTCTCCTACTATAATTGGGTTACTGTCAATTTCTCCTTTTATGGCTGTTAGCATTTGCCTTATGTATTGAGGTCCTCTTATGCTGGGTGCATAAATATTTACAATTGTTACATCTTTTTCTTGGATTGATCCCTTGATCATTATGTAGTGTCCTTCTTTGTCTCTTGTAATACTCTTTATTTAAAGTCTATTTTGTCTGTATGAGAATTGCTACTCCAGCTTCGTTTGATTTCCATTTGCATGCAATATCTTTTCTCCCCTCTCACTTTCAGTCTATATATGTCCCTAGGTCTGAAGGGGGTCTCTTGTGGACAGCATATATACTGGTCTTGTTTTTGTATCCATTCAACCAGTCTACGCCTTTTGTTTGGAGCATTTAATCCATTTACATTTAAGGTAGTTATTGATATGTATTTTCCTATTACCATTTTCTTAATTGTTTTGGGTTTGTTATTATAATTTTTTTTCCTTCTCTTGTGTTTCTTGCCCAGAGAAGTTCCTTTAGCGTTTGTTGTAAAGGTGGTTTGGTGGTGTTAAAGTCTCTTACCTTTTGCTTGTATGTAAAAGTTTTAATTTCTCCATCAAATCTGCATGAGATCTTTGCTGGGTAGAGTAATCTTGTTTGTAGGTTTTTCCCTTTCATCACTTTAAATATGTCCTGCTCCTCCCTTCTGGCTTGCCGAATTTCTGCTGAAAGATCAGCTGTTAACCTTATGGGGATTCCCTTGAATGTTTTGTGTTGTTTTTCCCTTGGTGCTTTTAATATTTTTTCTTTGTATTTAATTTTTGATAGTTTGATTAATATGTGTCTTGGTGTGTTTTTCCTTGGGTTTATTCTGTATGGGACTCTGCACTTCCTGGACTTGATTAACTATTTCCTTTCCCATATTAGGGAAGTTTTCAACTATAATCACTATTTTCTCAGTCCCTCTCTTTTTCTCTTCTTCTTCTGGGACACTATAATTCGAATGTTGGTATGTTTAATGTTGTCCCAGATGTCTCTGAGACTGTCCTCAATTCTTTTCATTCTTTTTTTTTTTTTTTTTTTTTTTTTTGGCTCTGCATTAGTTATTTCCACTCTTTTATCTTCCAGGTCACTTATCCGTTCATCTACCTCAGTTATTCTGCTATTGATTCCTTCTAGAGAATTTTTAATTTCCTTTATTGTGTTGTTCAATGTCATTTGTTTCCTCTTTAGTTATTCTAGGTCCTTGTTAAATGTTTCTTGTATTTTCTCTATTCTATTTCCAAGATTTTGGATCATCTTTACTGTCATTACTCAGAATTCTTTTTCAGATAGACTGCCTATTTCCTCTTCATTTTTTGGTCTGGTGGGTTTTTACCTTGCTCCTTCATCTGCTCTGTGTTTCTCTGTTTTCTCATTTTGCTTAACTTACTCTGTTTGGGGTCTCCTTTTCACAGGCTGCAGGTCGTACTTCCCATTGTTTTTGGTGTCTGCCCCCAGTGGCTAATGTTGGTTCAGTTGATTGTGTAGTCTTCCTGGGGAGGGGACTGGTGCCTGTGTTCTGGTGGATGAGTCTGGATCTTGTCTTTCTGGTGGGCAGGACCGTGTCCAGTGGTGAGTTTTGGGGTGTCTGTGATTTTATTATGATTTTGGGCAGCCTCTCTGCTAATGGTTGAGGTTGTGTTCCTGTCTTGCTAGTTGTTTGGCTTAGGGTGTTCAGCACTGTAGCTTGCTGGTCATTGAGTAGAGCTGAGTCTTAGCATTGACATGGAGATCTCTGGGAGAGCTTCTGCTATTTGATATTACATGGAGCCAGGAGGTCTCTGGTGTACCAATGTCTTGAACTTGGCTCTCCCACCTCAGAGGCACAGGCCTGACACCTGGGAGGAGCACAAAGGCCCTGTCAGCCACATGGCTCGGAAGAAAAGGGAGAAAGAAAGAAAGAAAAGAAAAGAAAGGTATTAAAATACAAGTTAAAAAATTAAAATGTAATTTAAAAAAAGAAAAAAGAACCAAAACAAGAAAAAACAAAAAAAATGGACAGACAGAACCCTAGGACAAATGGTAAAAACAAAGCTATACAGACAAAATCACACAACAAAACATAAACATACACACTCAGGAAAGGAAAAAAAGGAAAAAAATATATCTTTCGGGAAGTCTGAAGTCTTCTGCCAGTGTTCAGTAGGTATTCTGTAGGAGTTGTTCCACATGTAGATGTATTTCTGATGTATTTGTGGGGAGGAAGGTGATCTCCACCACTTACTCCTCCCCCATCTTGAAGGTCTCCTGAAACCTTTGCTTTTAAATGCACTTCTTAAATGAACAATTTTGTCTAACTGGAACATTCCCCGTCATGGCCACTGTAATTCTAGGTTGTTTTTAGTAAGATTTTGCCATTTCTGTAGATACTTATAGCTTCTGGAAAATAGTTTTTAGACATAAAATAAGCAGGTGTGCCAGAAGTTTACACACTTGACTCTTTGGAACTTAAGGACCCCATTTAATTAATTAATTAATTAGCTAAGTCTTTGGGTCTCTCAAAGCCAAATTAAATACCTAAGGGGGTTGTGCTGCTGCATTGGAGAATGTGTGGTGTTTTACAATTTGCCTCATTTTGCAGAAATTTTCTTGATGTTGGCAGGTGACTTAGTGTCAATTTAATGCATTTCATGACCAACTTATCTTAACACAGGAGTTCTTGAGTTAGTTGGTGAGCACTCTAACACCTTTTAACTGCTTGATCCATGCCTGTCAATATTTGCAGGATTTTGTTTGTTTGTTTGATTTTGGTTTTTTTTTTTTTTTGCTTCCAAGCCAAGATTCACACTAGCAGTAGCCTTTATCTAACAAAAGAGACAAATAAACTTGCACCTTAACCGGCAATAACCAAGAGATGTTACCATGGCCTGGCAAAGATAAGACCCTGTGTGCAACACTACCAATTTCCAACGTGGAACTGGGGATCAGGGAATGTATTGAACTAGCACACCCTATAGAGTGGGTACCACAGGCTAATTCCAAACAATCAGGGAACTCAGTTGCCACCAGCAGTTCCCAATGTGAAATCTGGATGCAGAATCAAGGACTGGGGTTTCAAATCTAATGGGGAATTGTGGTCTTACTACTAGCAGTTTCCAGTGTGAAACTAGTGATTCCAAATAGGGAACTGACTGTAAAGCCAATTAGATTGGGAGCTGGATGCAGAGTAGAGCTCTGAACTGAGAGGAATTTACCCATGGTCTTCAGAAAAGCTGGGAAAAATAGAGAAATCAAAAAGGTTCTCAGGTACATGGCTGTATTTCTTGTTGTATCTGAAAGGTCAGAAGTTTCCTTTGGTCCTACCACTGCCATGAAATCTGTTAAAATACAAAATTCGATGGAGTAAATGTAAAGATCTTATTGGCTTTGTTCATTGATTTATGAATCAGGCAGCATTTGGCTTAGAAAACAGGTAGGAGCTACAAAGGCCTTTACAATATGGAAAACTTTTATGGGCAGAAAGGGGACACTACAAGAAAAGAGTGTATTGTCAGGCAAGGTCACCTTTCTTTGGAGAACAGAAGAGGTCTATTGGGCAGATTAGAAGAGTATGTTGTTGTTAATTTTATTACTACTATTTTTTAATTGTTTGATCCCTGTCTGGAAAAATGTAATTGCTTTTTGCTTATTTTTCTTAATCCAGACATTTAATAAAACTCAATTTTAAAAAATACGTCTTTAGATTCATTTTTTTTTTTTGAATTTTTGAATTTTATTTATTTATTTTTTTATACAGCAGTTTCTTATTAGTTATCCATTTTATAAATATTTTTGTATATATGTCAATCCTAAACTCCCAGTACATCACACCATCATCACCACCCCCCAATGCCACTTTCCTCCCTTGTTGTCCATAAGTTTGTTCTCTACATCAGTGTCTCAATTTCTGTGCTGCAAACAGGTTCAACTGTACCAGTTTTCTAGGTTCCAAGTATATGCATTAATATACAATATTTGCTTTTCTCTTTCTGACTTACTTCACTCTATATGACAGTCTCTAGATCCATCCACGTCTCTAAAATGATCCAATTTCGTTCCTTTTTATGGCTGAGTAATATTTCATTGTATATATGTACCACATCTTCTTTATCCATTCCTCTGTCAATGGGCATTTAGGTTGTTTCCATGACCTGACTATTGTAAATAGTGCTGCAATGAACATTGGGGTGCATGTGTCTTTTTGAATTATGCTTTTCTCTGGGTATATGCCCAGTAGTGGAATTGCTGGGTCATATGGTAATTCTATTTTTAGTTTTTTAAGGGACCTCCATACTGTTCTCCATAGTGGCTGTATCAATTTACATTCCCACCAACAGTGCAAGAGGGTTCCCTTTTCTCCACACCCTCTCCAGCATTTGTTGTTTGTAGATTTTCTGATGATGCCCATTTTAACTGGTGTGAGGTGATACTTCATTGTAGTTTTGATTTGCATTTCTCTAATAATTAGTGATGTTGAGCAGCTTTTCATGTGCTTCTTGGCCATCTGTATGTCTTCTTTGGAGAAAGATGTCTATTTAGGTCTTCTGCCCATTTTTTGATTGGGTTGTTTGTTTTTTTAATATTGAGCTGCATGAGCTGTTTATATATTTTGGAGATTAATCCTTTGTCCTTGATTCGTTTGCAAATATTTTCTCCCATCCTGAGGGTTGTCTTTTTGTCTTGTTTGTAGTTTCCTTTGCTTTGCAAAAGCTTTTAAGTTTCATTAGGTCCCAATTGTTTATTTTTGTTTTTATTTCTATTACTCTAGGAGGTGGACCAAAAAGATCTTGCTGTGATTTATGTCAAAGAGTGTTCTTCCTATGTTTTCCTCAAAGAGTTTTCTAGTGTCTGCCCTTACATTTAGGTCTTTAATCCGTTTTGAGTTTATTTTTGTGTATGGTGTTAGGGAGTGTTCTAACTTCATTCTTTTACATGTAACTGTCCAGTTTTCCCAACACCACTTATTGAAGTGACTGTCTTTTCTCCATTGTATATCCTTGCCTCCTTTGTCATAGATTAGTTGACCATATGTGTGTGGGTTTATCTCTGGGCAAGCAGTCATATCATCTGTGACAGATACAGTTTTGTTTCTTCCATTCAAATCCTTATAAAATGTACTTATTTACCTGGTCTTGCATTATTTACTAGAATACCCAAAGCAATGTACAGTGCAAGGATGGTAGTTGGGATCAAACAGATAAAACATGTAAAATAATAAGAGAAAACCAAAACATTTTCAATTACAAAAAATAAGATATTAATAACAAATCTTTCTTCTTGTTTAAGATAATTCTATATTTCTTGTGGTAGGCTGAAAAATAGTCCCCCAAACATCTATGCCCTAATCCCAGGAACCTATGAGTGTTATATGGCAAGAAAGTGTTCTTTGCAGATATGATTAAGTTAAGGATTTTGAGTGGAGAGAAAATCCCAGTTTATCAATGTGGACCATAAATACAATTATATATGTCCTTCTAAGAAAGAGGCAGAGAGAGATCTGACACATAGATGAGGATAAGGCAATATGACCAATGAAGCTGCCACAAGTCAGGGAATGACAACAGCCATGAGAAGGTATAAGAGGTAAATGCATCTGGCGGGAGCACAGTCCTGTTGAAACCATGATTTCAGTTTAGTAACAATGATTTCAGACTTCTGGCCTCCAGAGTTGTGAGAGAACATCTGTTGTTGTAGGTAACCTAGTTTATGGTAATTTCTTAATGCAGCCACAGAAAACTTAATTTCTTAATTCTTATTTGGTACTTTTATTTAGAATAATGTTTGCTGCAAGTTTTGATTAGATGTCCTTTATGAGGTTAAGAATGTAGGGTTTATTCTTAATGTGCTAAGAATTTTTATAATGAATGGGTGATATATTAAATAAAATGATTTTCTGCATTAATTATGTATCACTTTTTGTCTATTAATAACACAAATTACAGACACACACACGCAAATATTCTTCTAAGATAAAGTATATTTGTTTTCTTAGGATAAACTCAAGCTGAACATGATGCATCGTCTTTTTAATACATTGATGTGGTTTGCTAGTAATTATTTAGGTTTATTGTATCTATATTTACAAGTGAGATTGACCTATATAACCCTTTCTTGTACTCTACCTATCTGGTTTTGGTATACAAGACATAGCAGCTTTAAAAAATGAGTTAGGGATTGCTGCCTATTTTTATTCTCTGTAAGTGTTTGTATAATAATGAATGATTGGGGGAGACCTTCAAGATGGTGGAAGAGTAAGACATGGAGATCAACTACCTCCCCACAAATATATTAGAAACACATCTACATGTGGAACAACTCCTACAGAACACCTACTGAATCCTGGCAGAAGACCTCAGACTTCCCAAAAAGCAAGAAACTCCTCACGAAATTGGCCGTGTGGCTGACAGGGTCTTGGTGCTCCGGCTGGGTGTTAGGCCTGAGCCTCTGAGGTGGGAGAGCTTAGTTCAGGACTTTGGTCCACCAGAGACCTCCTGGCTCCACATAATATCAAATGGAGAAACCTGTCTCAGAGATCTCCATGTCAATGTTAAGACCCAGCTCCACTCAACATCTAGCAAGCTACAGTGCCAGATATGCTAAGCCAAAAAATTAGCAAGACAGGAACTAAAACCCACCCATTAGCAGAGAGGCTACCTAAAATCATAATAAGGTCAAAGACACCCAAAACACACCACTGGACATGGTCCTGCCCACCAGAAAGACAAGATCCAGACTCATCCACCAGAACACAGGCACAAGTCCCCTACACCAGGAAGACTACACAACCCACTGAACCAACCTTACCCACTGTGGGCAGACACAAAAAACAATGGGAAATACGTCCTGCAGCCTGCGAAAAGGAGACCCCAAACACAGTAAGTTAAGCAAAATGAGAAGACAGAGAAACACAGCAGATGATGGAGCAAGGTAAAAACCCACCAGACCAAAAAAATGAAGAGGAAATAGGCAGTCTACCTGAAAAAGAATTCAGAGTAATGATAGTAAACATGATCCAAAATCTTGGAAATAGAATGGAGAAAAAACAAGAAATGTTTAACAAAGATCTAGAAGAACTAAAGAGCAAAAAAGCAATGATGAACAACAGAATAAATGAAATTAAAAATTCTCTAGAAGGAATCAATACCAGAATAACTGAGGTAGATGAACGGATAAGTGACCTGGAAGATAAAAGAGTGGAAATAAGTAGTGCAGAGCAGAATAAATTAAAAAGAATGAAAAGAATTGAGGACAGTCTCAGAGACCTCTGGGACAAAATTAAACACACTAACATTCAAATTACAGGGGTCCCAGAAGAAGAAGAGAAGAAGAGAGGGACTGAGAAAATATTTGAAGAGATTATAGTTAAAAACTTCCCTAATATGGGAAAGGAAATAGTCAATCAAGTCCAGGAAGTGCAGAGAGTCCCATACAGGATAAATCCAAGGAGAAACATGGCAAGACACATATTAATCAAACTATCAAAAATAAAATACAAAAAAATATTAAAAGCAGCAAGGTAAAAACAAGAAATAACATACAAGGGAATCCCCTTAAGGGGCAGGATATGTTTAAAGTGATGAAAGGGAAAACCTAAAACTAAGGTTACTCTACCCAACAAGGATCTCATGCAGATTTGATGGAGAAATTAAAACCTTTACAGACAAGCAAAAGCAAAGAGAATTCATCAACACCAAACCAGCTTTTACAACAAATGCTAAAGGAACTTCTCTAGGCAGGAAACACAAGAGAAGGAAAAGGCCTACGATAACAAACCCAAAACAATTAAGAAAATGGTAATAGGAACATACATATTGATAATGACCTTAAATGTGAATGGATTAGATGCTCCCACCAAAAGACATAGATTGGCTGAATGGATACAAAAACAAGACCCATATATATGCTGTCTACAAGAGACCCACTTCAGACCTAGGGACACATACAGACTGAAAGTGAGGGGATGGAAAAAGATATTTCATGCAAATGGAAACCAAAAGAAAGCTGGAGTAGCAATTCTCATTTCAGACAAAATAGACTTTAAACTAAAGACTATTACAAGAGACAAAGAAGGATACTATATAATGATCAAAGGGTCAATCCAAGAAGAAGATATAACAATTGTAAATATTTATGCACCCTACATAGGAGCACCTCAATACATAAGACAAATGCTAACAGCCATAAAAGGGGGAATCAACAGTAACACAATCATAGTAGGGGACTTTAAAACCCCACTTTCACCACTGGACAGATCACCTAAAATTAAAATAAATAAGGAAACACAAACTTTAAATGATACCTTAAACAAGATGCACTTAATTGATATTTATAAGACATTCCATCCAAAAACAGCAGATTACACTTTCTTCTCAAGTGCTCCTGGAACATTCTCCAGGATAGATCATATCTTGGGTCACAAATCAAGCATTGGTAATTTTGAGAAAATTGAAATCGAATCAAGCAACTTTTCCGACCACAACGCTATGAGATTAGATATCCATTACAGGAAAAAAACTGTAAAAAATACAAACACATGGAGGTTAAAGTATACACTACTAAATAACCAAGAGATCACTGAAGAAATCAAAGAGGAAATCAAAAAATACCTAGAAACAAATGAGAATGAAAACACGACAACACAAAACCTATGGGATGCAGCAAAAGGAGTGCTAAGAGGGAAGTTTATAGCAATACAGTCCTACCTCAAGAAACAATAAACATCTCAAATAAACAACCTAACCTTACACATAAATCAATTAGAAAAAGAAGAACAAAAAAAACCTCCAAAGTTAGCAGTAGGAAAGAAATCATAAAGTTCAGATCAGAAAGAAATGAAAAAGAAATGGAGGAAACAATAGAAAACATCAATAAAACTAAAAGCTGGTTCTTTGAGAAGATAAACAAAATTGATAAACCACCAGCCAGACTCATCAAGAAAAGAAGGCAGAAGACTCAAATCTGTAGAATTAGAAATGAAAAGGGAGAAGTAACAACTGACACTGCAGAAATACAAAGGATTATGAGAGATTACTACAAGCAACTATATGCCAATAAAATGGACAACCTGGAAGAAATGGACAAATTCTTAAAAAAGCACAAACTTCTGAGACTGAACCAGGAAGAAATAGAAAATATAAACAGACCCATCACAAGCACTGAAGTTGAGACTGTGATTAAAAATCTTCCAACAAAAGAAAGCCCAGGACCAGATGGCTTCAGAGGCGAATTATGTCAAACATTCAGAGAAGAGCTAACACCTATCTTTCTCAAACTCTTCCAAAATAGAGCAGAGAGAGGAACACTCCCAAACTCATTATATGAGGCCACCATCACCCTGATACCAAAACCAGACAAAGATGTCGCAAAGAAAGAAAACTACAGGCCAATATCATTGATGAACATAGATGCAAAAATCCTTAACAAAATACGAGTAAACAGAATCCAACAGCACATTAAAAGGATCATACACCACGATCAAGTGGGGTTTATCCCAGGAATGCAAGCATTCTTCAATATATTCAAATCAATCAATGTGAAAAACCATATTAACAAATTGAAGGAGAAAAACCATATGTTCATCTCCATAGATGCAGAAAAAGCTTTTGACAAAATTCAACACCCATTTATGATAAAAACCCTCCATAAAGTAGGCACAGAGGGAAGTTACCTCAACATAATAAAGGCCATATATGACAAACCCACAGCCAATATCTTTCTCAATGGTGAAAAAACTGAAACAAGTTCCTCTAAGATCAGGAACAAGACAAGGTTGTCCATTCTCACCACTATTTTTCAACATAGTTTTGTAAGTTTTAGCCACAGCAATCAGAGAAGAGAAAGAAATAAAAGGAATCCAAATCAGAAAAGAAGAAGTAAAATTGTAACTGTTTACAGATGACATGTTACTGTACATAGAGAATTTTAAATATGCTGCCACAAAACTACTAGAGCTAATCAATGCATTTGGTAAAGTAGCAGGATACAAAATTAATGCACAGAAATCTCTTGCATTCCTACGCACTAATGATGAAACATATGGAAGAGAAATTAAGGAATCACTCCCATTTACCATTGCAACAAAAATAATATAATACCTAGGAATAAACCTACCTAAGGGGACAAAAGACCTGTATGCAGAAAACTATAAGACACTGATGAAAGAAATTACAGATGATACAAACAGATGGAGAGATACACCATGTTCTTGGATTGGAAGAATCAACATTGTGAAAATGACTATACTACCTAAAGCAATCTACAGATTCGATGCAATCCCTATCAAACTACCACTGGCATTTTTCACAGAACTAGAACAAAAAATTTCACAATTTGTATGGAAACACAATAGACCCTGAATAGCCAAAGCAATCTTGAGAATGAAAAACGTAGCTGGGGAATCAGGCTCCCTGACTTCAGACTATACTACAAAGCTACAGTAATCAAGACAGTGTGGTACTGGCACAAAAACAGAAATATAGATCAATGGAACAGGATAGAAAGCTTAGAGATAAAACCATGCACATATGGTCACCTTATCTTTGACAAAGGAGGAAAGAATATACAATGGAGAAAAGACAGCCTCTTCAATAAGTGTTGCTGGGAAAATTGGACAGCTACATTTAAAAGAATGAAATTAGAACACTCCTTAACACCATACACAAAAATAAACTCAAAATCCATTAAAGACCTAAATGTAAGGCCAGACACTATAAAACTCTTAGAGGAAAACATACGCAGAACACTCTATGACATAAATCACAGCAAGATCCTTTTTGACTCACCTCCTAGAAAAATGGAAATAAAAACAAAAATAAACAAATGGGACCTAATGAAACTTAAAAGCTTTTGCACAGCAAAGGAAAACATAAACAACATGAAAAGACAACCCTCAGAAAGGGAGAAAATATTTGCAAATGAAGCAACTGACAAAAGATTAATCTCCAAAATTTACAAGCAGCTCATGCAGCTCAATATCAAAAACACAAACAACCCAATCCAAAAATGGGCAGAAGACCTAAATACACATTTCTGCACAGAAGGTATACATATTGCCAACAAACACATGAAAGGATGCTCAACATCACTAATCATTAGAGAAATGCAAATCAAAACTGCAATGAGGTATCACCTCACAGCAGCCAGAATGGCCATCATGAAAATATCTACAAAGAATAAATGCTGGAGAGGGTGTGGAGAAAAGGGAACCCTCTTGCACTGCTGGTGGGAATGTAAATTGATACAGCCACTATGGAGAACAGTATGGAGGTTCCTTAAAAACGGAAAATAGAAGTGCCATACAACCCAGGAATCCCACTACCGGGCATACACCCCGAGAAAACCATAATTCAAAAGAGTCATGTAACACAATGTTCATTGCATCTCTATTTACAACAGCCAGGACATGGAAGCAACCTAAGTGTCCATTGACCGATGAATGGATAAAGAAGATGTGGCACATATATATAATGGAATATTACTCAGCCATAAAAAGAAACGAAATTGAGTTATTTGTAATGAGGTGGATGGACCTAAAGACTGTGATACAGAGTGAATTAGGTCAGAAAGAGAAAAACAAATACTGTATGCTAACACATATATATGGAATCTAAAAAAAAAAAAAAGGTTCTGTAGAACCTATGTGCAAGACAGGAATAAAGACGCAGATGGAGAGAATGCACTTGAGGACGTGGGGAGTTAGAAGGGTAAGCTGTGACGAAGTTTGTTAGTGGCATCGACATATATACACTAACAAATGTAAAATAGAGTGGAAAACAGCCGCATAGCACAGGGAGATCAGCTCATGCTTTGTGACCACCTAGAGCGGTGGGATAGGGAGGTGGTAAGGAGACCCAAGGGAGAGGAGAGATATAGGGATATATGTGTACGTATAGCTGATTGACTTTGTTATAAAGTGTAAACTAACACACCATTTTAAATTATACTCCAATAAAGATGTTTAAAAAATAATGAATTATTGGTTCACAGGACAGATTTAAATTTACTGTATCCAAGGAAGGTGATATCAATGCTCAAAACACAATTTTGATAGCTCTGAATCTAACAGGGTGTGTGTGTGTCTGTATAATTGGACTATAGATGGGTCATAACTTACTGTACTTAACAAATTAGGGCTAGGCTAACTGTGAATGTAACTCCATTACTAAGCAGCAGGTACAGTTAGATGACTTTGCTCGATCTTCTTGTAACTTGGTAACTGGGCTCTGACAAACAGACTACTGATATTTGCTCCGATTTTTGGGCATATAAACTAATGATATTTGTTTAGAGATAATAATAATAACTTTTAAAATTTTACTTTAAAATGTGTTTTAAATTTTACTTAAAACAAAATTTGTTTGGAAATAATAATAATTTCATATTATATTTATGAAATACTTCAGTCACTTATAGTTATGAAGGGAGAGTCTTGCATAATTTAAGAGAACAGACTTTAAAGTCTGACTGCCTGGGTTTAGATTTCAGAGATTCACATTTCTGTGTGATTTTGGACAAGTTACTTAACTTCTCCAGGACTCAGTTTCCTCATTTGTAAAATGGAAAAAATAATCCTAGTAATTTCCTCGTGAGTTTGTTGTGAGGATTGAGTGAATACATGTAAATAAGATCACAGCATTTTTTTTTCCTTTATATCTAGGAAGGATTTTATAAGCATTTGTCATTAATATTTTCATCATGATTTACACCATTTTTCTTACAAAGATATCAAAACATTTCATATCAGTTATCTTGCCCCATGACAAACCTTTTGGTACATGGCAGGTATCTCCTCATGTGATGTTTGGAGTATGAATTTGGGAGGTTTATGACCTGATTATAGAAAAATGAGCCTAAGAAAGGGAAAACACTGATTAGAAGCCAGACATTACTCCAAGCTGTGTGTGCTTTTTCAATCTTACACTTATTCCACCAATAGGTATTACATTTAAAAAAGAAGGAAATTGCATTTAATGTGTGACTTGCCTTTTGAGCCATGTGTTTACTCAGATTCTGTCTCAAAGTCAATGTATTTGATGAAATCACTTATGATTAATACTGTGCTGAATTATTTATTCTTTCATTTTAAAGGTTTAAATAGAATAAATTAAATTGTAGACAGAAAAATGGTAAGGTGGTATTATGTTTTTCTTATTATAAAAGACTTCTCATTTCAATTTCTCATTTTTATTTGTTTGCATGTTAAATAAATTTTCACGTCAATACAGCATGGAGCTGAGACTTACTTCTCTTACCATTATTAGATAATTTCCCATGAATTGCAAATGTGTCTCTAATTTTAATATATGTACTATTTCCCCATGTGATATAACTATATATTTGCTTTGTAAATTATAGGCAACAATTTTATAACTTTAGACTTGTACATTAAATAATAATAATTAGTAGCAACACATTTTTCTAAAAGAAGTATGGGTGAGGATTCCAAAATTTTAAGCACAGTCTATCACATTTTTTCCCAAATGGAATGTTAGTTTTTTGGTCAATCAGGGCACATTGGGCAAAAATATTTTTATTGCAGGTAAGTGTCTCAGTCTCCTCTCATACTAAACTGGCTGATTCACAATATCTAAAACTGGATATGTACCATCAATCTTGCCAAGAAAGTAGGAAGTAGTTTGTTAGGTGTGGCATCTGAAAAAAAGCAATGTAAATTTTCACGAGCTTTTTGTTACATTATTAGTTTGAAAAGTGCCTGTGTAGAGTCTTATGCCAAATAGAACAGAAAAAATGTTTCAGCTGACTGTGATTTGAAATAATCCTGAAAAATTATACAGCCTTCAGATTTGACTCAAGTAAGTTGTTTGTGTGTAATGAGATGGCATGTTTTTTTTCCCCCCAAAAGCAAGAAAGGAAAGAAGGAATAAAGGAAGTATGAAGGGAGGGAGGGAGGAGGAAGGAAGGAAGGAAGGAAGGAAAAAAATCAGTTTTGATGATTTTTGTTATGAGCAGTGATTTATTTCTTTTCTAGACAAAATACAGAATATACATGAAAGTAGATAATAAATTAGCATAGGGTAGCTTTATGCTAATCAAATAGAAAATAAAAGATGAACATGTAGTCAACTGGGCTAATAGATTTTGATGCTGATCTCTCTCTCTCTCTCTCTCTCCCTCCCTCCCTTCCTCTCTCCCTAGGTTGCACAGTTATTACAAAGCAGTGTACTATACAACTATACATGGCATAAGAATAGCAAACTAATAGAGTTATTGGAATATTAAAGGAAATCATAAATGTAGAGATCTTAGTATAGTGCTGATATTTACTTTGCCATTATTAAATGCAGGTGTTATTAATAATACTGTTATTGTTAATAACAGTAGTAATACTGGTAGTAGAAGGAAGCTCTTGAAAGCCTTTACAAAGTTGTTTGAAAAACCAAAGTCATAATAATTGGCAGTCAATCTTCATGAGAGATATGTTGGTTTTAGAGGAAATGCAGTACCATCCCCAGCCAATGAATAAGAAAATTATTGATTAATGTTTACTTCTGTTAAGGCTTACAATCCACTTTTAAGAAAGACACAAGGATGCACTTGAAAATGGAAACATTAATTTCAGAAGATGATAAACGATGACTGCTACTACTAGATTTCAGAACTTCAGATGTCAAAGAAAAAAAGAGCTGGATAGTAGTTAAAGTGGTAAAAACAGATTTTATTCAGGACTTGCAATAGGGAAAAACAGACCTCAGTATAGAACAGGGCTCAATTCTGAATACAAGAAAAAGTGGGAGTTTATAAACTCCAAGGAGCAGGGTGGAGATCTGTAGATGAAAAATTACTAAGAGGCATTTCTTTGCTTAGGTGACCTAACAGAATTCTTGCTGAAAGCAGGCCAGAGTAGTCAGATATCACCTGCGGGATGATGAGGACAAGGAATTTGGCCAGATATCAAGGGTAAGCAGGTACTGAGGATGGGGGATTCTGGTTAAACCAACTTAACAGATTCTTGCTAAAATTGGGCAATGCAAATATGAAGGAGAAAGTCAGAAAGTTGAGGCCTGGTTGAGGAGAGGATTCAGAAAAGTCTGGCTAAAACTTGGTCAGTGAGAGAGCTTTTGTCAATGCTACCTGCAAGTTAAAAAAAAATAATCCTTGAAGAAACTGGACTTAGAGTGAATCATGATGGATGATTGGAGTCACATCTGAAGAGAGGTCATTGCAAGAACAGTTACCAAAACTCAACCAAAACTGTTACTGGAAATTACAAACATCCAGGTAGATGAGAAGTAATGGAAACTACTGTTAACCTGAGAGGAAGATAATTAGTGCCTGATAAAAGTATGAGACTAAGTCTAATTAGATTAATAAAGAGCTGGTAACTGGACTGGGCCCCCATACAGCTACTAATTCTGAACTATACTTTTGTCTGTTGCTATTAGTCTAATATATTAAGCTTTATTGAAATTAACCCTTCTAGTAAACTCATTCCTTATTTTTTAAGGATGATGTTCAGGACAATTTTCTTAAATCACGTGATGTCTTCATTATATTGACATCTGGGAGAAATTCTTGTCTTACTAGTGTTCCAAGAATAATACTTTTCTTTTAGAGTTTGGTTAATTCTATTTGATAGTTTATGAACTTTATAATGGACTGTTTCCATGTTGAAAATTAGAATCAAAGAGTTTTACTTGGACAAAAAAATGCCAGTGAAATAAAAGTACAGATGGTGGAGAGGGAACATATCAGTTCTTATAGTGGCTCTTGGATATTTTAAATAATGACAGAACAGTGAAGCAGGGAAGCATCTCTGCAGCTCAGGTTCAAGAGAGCAAGTAGGGATAAAAGGAAGGAGAAAGTTGATATTTGTAAAATGTTGTAAGAATGATTGACCCATGCCCTCATCCCCCACTCTTTGCAAAGTACATATACACACACATATATTGGGGAGCCACAGGGATGAATTTACTTGCTGCGAGGCATAAAGTAATTATTTTGTTAATTATTTATCCCCTGACTATTTTTTTTTTTTTTTTGGCTGGTTGGATACCGGTTATGAAGGTAAAATAAAAGCATGCACAAATTTTAAGACAGAGAAAAGTGCACAGGATATTTGGGGGTAGAGTGAAAAAAGTTTCTTTGGTTCAAGCACAAGGTTAATTTAGAGTAGAAGTAAAAAGTGAGCCTAGATATGTTTGGGAACTGATGCAAAAGTTAAGAACAGATGTTGGAATGCTCTGACTATAACACAAAAGAGTTTAATTTTATTCTCCAACTTAATAGAAACTGTTTTACACATTTGTATAGAGCACGAATGTTATGATAATGGTATTGCAGGATGATTAATTTGGTAGTGTAGCCTCTGTTTATTCTAACAATGATTTATTGAGTGCCTACTATTTTCAAGATACAATGTTTGGTGTTTCAGGTGATATAAATTGACTTCATATTTAAAAGTTTAACCACGATGTGTTTGCACATAGTTACAATGTAACAGGAATAGTGTGCTAAGTGCTCAGAGTCAAACAAGAGGATAAAGAAGAATAAAAAACAGATAATAATATAGCATGTTTGATTTAGTTACGTTCACATAAACAACACATAATCAAATGCTATTGCAATTCAAATGGGCAAGAGATTATATCCAGTTGACTATGGAGGACAGCCACTACTGGATTTCTCAAAAGCACTGGTACCCACACTTATCAGCATATTCCTTATCACTTGGCAAACAAAAAAAAAATCCTCCCAGACCTCTTGAAGAGCAACCTCAGTCCCTGGTACCTTGGTTTTATATAGTGTCCATTTTAGCATGCCTATTTCTTCAAGCCCTTGTTCCCATCTTTCGTGTTTACCAAGTTTTGGCACCCATAACAATTTAATAGGTTTCTTCGTCTTTTCCAATCAGTCATCCCAGAAGGACATTAGAACTGTCTCCCAGTGCCCTTAACAAAATACTAAATCTTGTGTCAAGGGATAATTCCCCCATATTGATAAAATCTCCCTAATCCAGCTTTATATTTTCCCTTTCTATATTCAGCACCCTCGGAGATTTACTCCCAGGCAAACTCTCCCAGTTCTTGCCAGGGCATGTTAGCCAGACAATGCAGAACTTTTGGAATATAATCATTCAAATCCCTTAGAAGTCCTATTGCTTCCCAGTTGGGTCATGCTTAGATATGGTTCTATTTAATCGTCTGGTGGCCAGTAGAAAAAATAGGAGCAGATCCTGAGGGATAAAAACATTGTTTTATAAGACACCTTTCCAGTCTTTAATTAAGCCAGAGGCCACTATCACCTGACAAAGAAAGTGGACAACTTCTGAAAGCCCAGAGAGTTCAGTGTAATTGGAGACTTCAGTGATCTTGAGTCTACCCAGATAGCCCAGTTACAACAGCAGGCCCCTGAGTTTGGCATAAAAGGCTTAACGTTGGCTGAAAAATTAGCCTCCTCTTAAATTCAGCCATTCTTGCAATTAATTGTGTGCCCAGTCTCAGCTCTGTCTGTCATCTGGCTCGAGGAGATAAGAGTCTCTTCAAATGCCATCAAAGATATTTGGTGCTCATACTTTGCCTTATATAGGGCATTAGTTAATTTGAGCCAGTCATTTACTCTATTAAAAACAAAAATTATGCTCAGAAATAACCATAGTCTTTATCTTTATTCTTTCTCCCTCACTTCTCAAATGACTGGGATATTGTACCAAATTGTGCATCCCTTTCCACTTGCATCCCCTTCCATTTCACTAAGTGAAAAGGTTTTAGCAATTGTACTTCTTTAGCATGCCAGGTATCATCAATATTTCACCGTTCACAAGTAATAGGGTTCTCATTGTTATGTGGCCAGAGAGTGAACAAACTTTAGAATCCTATTCCTAGTGTCTATTTCCTAGGACCATTTGTGTTATGAACTATTTCACCTCAAGTTCTCAAGAAGCAGAGCCTGAGAAGAGGCTCTTGTGCAATAGATTCATTGATTGTGTATTCTTAATAGGAAACCTGTAAGGGAGTGAGGGAAGCAGAATAAGGAAGAGAAAGAAGTTAGGCAAACATAATGGATTCAGCTTAAGTCAAGTCTCAACCTGATCCAATGGAAAATTATGAAGAACGAATGGTACCACAGAGTTGTCTTACTTAGAGGAAATGAGGCTGAACTTCTGTACCCCATTTTATTCAGTCATTGACTGGGGGGCAGTCCAGCAATAGGGCATAGCCCTCTAGGCATTTCTGAGCAAAGTAGTTTTCATCAGTGTCAAACATTAAAAGAGTCAGATCCTTCATTATATATTACCAACAGCAACTACTAGAGAATGCCAGTTCTATCCTGTGAATTCACAAACTTATGAATTCTCACTAACAGAGACATAGCACCATGTATTAGGTGGTGGTTTGGCATATTTACCATACCTTGAAGGATAATATCATAACCCTGCCATGTTGCTGTATCCAAGCTGACATCCTGAGTGAGCCTGAATAGACTATTGCATCATATCATTCGTCTTGCTGTTTTGTGAATATTGGTTATACAATAAAACAGTTGTGCCTATTAAAAGGGTATTCTTTTACCATGAATGGTTCTTAGAGCTGAGCAATATAGCATGGGATAAGATATCAACACATGAATTATTATCTGTCATATGTTAGTACTGTTAGTGGAAGGAAAACTCATTTTGTAGTAGGAATTTCTTCTGGGTAAGCGTGAATTGCTACATTCTCCGGGTTGGAAGAGATATGATTAATTATGTCTTCAAGTAGATAATAGGTCTTCTCAAGGAATTATGTCATGTCTAGGGCTCAATATTTGTCTCTGCTGTTAGCAGTGGCAGTAGCTAGATCAGCCTTGATAAGGTGGACCTCATGCTGTTGAACTAGTGCATAGCCTCCATCTCTGCCACAGTGGCAATTATGTTTGCTGACCCATTGAGCCAGCACTGATGTAGCCAAGAGGAGACTCTAACTGACATTCACAGAACCAATGACCCTGCCTCTCTGGTTTTAGAGCATTGCCTTTGAGGTGGATGCTTTCTGAGGGCATTAATGTTTGACAAAATTATTTGCAGGCTTTTGTCCAATGTCATTAGTTCATCTATGTATTCCTCTCTCTCTCTCTTTATATATATATATATAGTCATATATATATATATATAGGCAATATATATATTGCCATTGTAACATGATTGCCATTGTAGCACCTTTATCACATTACATAATTACATACTTTTTTAGTGGTTGGAATAGTTAAATTCTAGTCTCTTAACAAGTTTGTTGATTGTAATATAACATTGCTTATATTCACTATGCTGTGCATTAGATCTCACAGGCTTATTTACTACATCTTGTAAATTTGTATCCTTAAACAACATCTGTTCTATCCCCCCAACCCCCATCCCTTAGTAATCAGTTTACTCACTGTTTTATCGAGTTTGCTTTTTTTTAGCTTCCACATATGAGTGATATCATATAGAACTTATCTTTCTCCGACTTATTTCACTTAGCATAATGTACTCAAGGTCCATTCGTGTTGTCCCAAATGGCAGAATGACCTCTTTTCTAATGGCTGGATAACATTTCCATTGGATATATATACCACATCTTCTTTATCCATTCATCCATTGATTGACACTTATGTTGTTTCCATATCTCGGCTATTGTGAATAATGCTGCAATAAACATGGGAGGGCATATATCTCTTCAAAATCCTGTTTCCTTTAGGTATATACTCAGAAGCGAAATTGCTGGATCATATGGTAGTTTTATTTTTAATTTTTTGAGGGAGTCAATTTTCATTCTTACCAGCTATGCACAGGTTACACTTTTCTTCACATCCTTGCCAGAACTTGTCTCTTGTCTTCTTGTTGAAGCCATTCTAATAGGTGTGAGGTGATAATCTCATTGTTGTCTTGATTTGCATTTACCTAATAATTGGCAGTGTCCAGCGTCTTTTCATATACCTGTTGGTCACTTTGATATCTTCTTTGGAAAAATGTCTATTTAGTCTTCTGCCCATTTTTTAATCAGATTGGGTTTTTGGTTGTTGTTACTGAGTTATATGAGTTCTTTTTATACTTTGGATATTAATCATTGTCTGATATATGTTTTGCAAAAGTTTTCTCCCATTCCATAGGTTGCCTTTTCATTTGGTCATTATTTTTTATTCTTTGTGATTTTGGTGTCATATTAAAAAAATCATTGCCAAGACCAATATCAAGGAATGTCTTCTCTACAGTTCTTTCTAAGTGTTTTACAGTATTATGTTTAAGATTTTGTTCCATTTTGAGTTAATTTTTGTGAGTGATGTAAAATAAGGATCCAATTTCATTATTCTATATGTGTTTTTCCAGTTTTCCCAACATTATTTGTTGAAGACATTATTCTTTCCTCCTTGGGTATTCTTTGCTCCCTTGTTGAATATTAGTTGATTGTATATGCAGGAGTTTAATTCTAGGTTATCTATTCGGTTCCATTGGACTATGTGTCTATTTTTGTGCCAGTACCACAGTGTTTTAATTATTACAACATGTGAACTTATGGGATGCAGCAAAAGCAGTTTTAAGAGGAAAGTTTATACTGGTAAAAACGTGTTAAGATATTAGAGAGATCTCAAATGAAGAACCTAACTTTTTACATCAAGAACTAAAAAGATAGGAACAAATTACACCCAAATTTTGCAGAATAAAGGAAATAATAGAGATCAGGGCAGAAATAAATGAAACAGGTCATAGAAAAACAATTTTAAAAATCAACAAAACTAAGAGCTCGTTCTTCGAAAAAGGAAACGAACTTGACAAAATTTTAGCTAAACTAATTAAGAAAAAAAGAGAGAAAACAAATGAAATTAGAAATGAAAGAGGAGACTTTACAATAGATACTACAGAAATACATAGGATCATAAGAGACTACTGTGAACAGTTATATGCCAACACATTAGATAAACTAGAAGAAATGAATGGATTTCTGGAAACACACAACCTACCAAGACCGAATCAGGAAAAAACAGAGAATTAGAAAAGACTAATAGTGAATACAGAAATTGAACTAGCAATCAAAATCCTCCCAACACAGAAAATCCCAAGACTAGACAGCTTCATTGTTGAATTCTATAAAACATTTAAAGGAGAATTAATACAAATCCTTCTCAAACTATTCCAAAAGTTTGAGGATGAAGGAAGACTTCCAAACTCATTCTATGATGCCAGAATTACCCTGATACCAAAGCCAGATAAAGATACTACAAGCAAAGAAAACTATAGACCAATATCCCTGATGAATATAGTTGCAGAAATTCTCAACAAAACATTATCAACCTAATACAAGAACACATTAAAAGAATTACACATCATGACCAAGAGAGATTTTCCCTGGGATGCAAGGATGTTTCACCATCCACAAATCAATACATGTAAACATCACATTAATAGAATGAAAGATAAAAATAGCATGATCATTGCAATAGATGCACAAAATGAAATTGACAAAATACAAGATCCTTTTATGACAAAAACCTTTGACAGAATGGGTATAGAAGGAACATACCTCAACATAGTAAAGGTCATATATAATAAACCCACAGCTAACATTATATCCAATGGTAAAAAATTGAAGGCTTTTTCTCTAAGATCAGGAACAAGGCAGGGATGCTTATTCTCACCACTTTTCTTCATATAGAATCGAGGTCCTAGCTAGAGAAATTAGGCAAGACAGAAAAATAAAAGGCATTCAAATCAGAAAGGAAGAAGTAATATTCTTACTATTTTCAGATGATACAATTTTGTATATAGAAAAATCCCAAAGACTCAGCAAAAAACTTTTGTAACTAATCAACAAATTCAGTAAAGTTGCAAGATACAAAATCAACACACAGAAATCAGTTGTAATTCTATGTGCTAACAATGAAATACCTGAAATAAAAATAAAGAAGACAATCTCATTCACAATAAATAATAAAACAATAAAATACTTAGGAATACATTTAACCAAGAAAGTGAAAGATTTATACAATGCAAACTACAAATTTTTGCTGAGAGAAATTGAAGAAGACACAAATAGATAGAGATTTGTGTTCATGGATCAGAAGAATTAATATTGTTAAAATGTCCATACTTCCAAAAGCCATCTATAGAGTCAATGCAATCCCCATCCAAATATCAATGGCATTCTTCACAGAAATGGAAAAAAATCCTATAAGTTATATGGAACCACAAAAAACCCTGAATAGCCAAAGAATCCTGAGGAAAAAGAACAAAGCCAGAGGTATCACAGTTCCTGATTTCAAGCTCTACTACACAGCTATAGTAAAAAAAACCTTGGTAGTGGTACATATTTCTTATTCACATATCTTTGTTTATTATCCTCTAGCTCATTTCTAGCTTCTGACTAATCAGCCAAGGTGTATTTCAATATTGCATGCTGATTCACAAGTCATGAAACAAAAATAATATTTGTATATTTTACATTTGAACAACAGGCAACTCACCACAGGGTGGGTCTGAAGATTCACTTGAAACACATTATGATGAATTTGGGTCATTTATCATCTGACCTTCCTTATCCCCATTCTAATCGGAAGGCCATGATAGGATATTGCATTACATAGTATCATTGTTGGTTCAGAACCTGCATCTCCTGTCTTTAAGAAGTCAATGAATTTCTCTTTTTCTGAGGCACAGGCACCTTGGAAATTAGCTCAGGCATCCTTGGGAAAAACATTGAGGTCCTTTTTTAAAAAACATGTTTCATTAGCAGGACATTTTCCCTCCTCAAATAGCTCTGAGTAAGTGAATTGATTTAGACTTTAAACCTCAATGAGAGAGAACAATTTTTATTACAGTATAGCACTTGATGATAGTTTTCTTCTTGCCAACAATTGATTTCTGTTTTACAAGATGAGGGACATCTTGGTTGTCTGTTGATTTATCTCAACCTGAGGAACATTATTAACTATTTTAACAGATGCCTGTGAGTCAAGGCATCTTTGTCACTCCAAACCATCTATGTTATGCTACCTTTCATGTAAATCACATCCACCTTGCCTGTAAAAATTAAGTGCTGTCACCTAGCTTTTGGCATTATGAGATCCCATCATACCCAATTAAATTAAGGAGTCTTGTTCGACAGAAGCATCTCCTACTATGAAATTTTTAAAGATTCCATTGTCTTCTTTATCAGTTAATCCTTAAGGGTCCCACTGAAAAAAAATATGTTCAGATGGTACATTCTCAGTACTTATGTGGTAAATCCATCTTAACATTCCCACTTTTCTAATGCCTTCTGCAGTAATATATCATAAAAGTTTTCTACTTATTTTATTTATAGTAAGTTTTTGTGTTCATGTTTCTAGTAGTCACCCGAGCTGACTCTTAGGACTGGATGAGGTATTTTTGTGCATATATTTAACCCTCAAGGAACAGACAAGTACTCCATATTGTTAAAATCTTCCCTCTCCAGCCCTATATTCTGCAGCCACTCCCTCAGCACCATCTAACACATCAGGACCCACTGTGGCACATTCTTCCTAAATTCCTACCAGTACATACTAATTAAGTTCTACATCTAGGAGCTATATGCATTATTTCCTCCCAGAGAAGGCCTGCACTATTTTGCATGGGCTGTTCTGGGGTTGGAAGATAGAATTGGCCTGAACAACAATGATGGGTGGCAAATGCAGGTCTTAAATGGACAAGTGTTATCTTTCTGTGAGACACCTGTTTCAGTATCCATTGTGGTCTCCAGCAAGTACTATAGACTCTTCTAAGATTGTCAGGGTTGTTTCTGTACACCTGTAGAGTTTACGGGTATTTACAATTTTAAGATTCCCATGCTTATCAATCAAAATGCCTAATTCTAGATCTCATTATCTCACCTTTTTCCCTTCAAGGTCTTGATTTTGATCAGAGACTTGTTAATTATAAGTACTACATCTCCTTTAAGGTCTGTAGGATACTGCGTTTGATTTTCCGTACAATCTTCAGAAGATTAGAGTTTTCTTGAAATCTGCCATTGAAATATCCTCTAGCATATTCAGCATTTCTTAAATTGACAGTTGGCTGAGCTGACCAGACTGCCAGTACCAACTTTTGAAGGTAATGTGTTGCAATTGTACCTCTCATATATTGCTGATAGGAGAGTAAAATGGTACAACCACTTTCAAAACAGTTTGGCAGCTTCTCATAAATTAAACAGACACATCATATATGCCATTTATCAACTTATTGTCTCTCAACTCCGAACGCACACTTTAGTTTATGCTCTACAATAAACAATGGGATACCATTAAATATTTTACTTTTAAAGTGAGCACAATGTTAAGCTTTCTCAATAGAAAGTGCTGGAGGGATATTTCAGGAGCCCATGCTTCCTAAACTTTTCCACTTGGGCCTGGGTTGGAGGTAAGGGTCCACAGATCACTGGTTGCCTGGTACCAAGAATGTGGTAGGACTGACTGCAGAGTGGCAGGAAACAACTCTGGAGTGTTAAAAATATTCTGTATCTTCATTATGATGTTGGTTACATGGGTGTATAACGCTGTCAAAACTCACAAAACTTTTCAACTAAGTTATGTACATTTTATTTTATGTAAATGATATACTAACAAAAGTTATTTGAAAATAAAGATTTAATGTGTGGACATGTGAATAAAACTTCGGGATGTGTTTCAGAAAATCTGAATTTGATTCACAGAACACTGTGTGAATTTGACAAAGTCATTTGACATATATGCCTTCTGCCCTTCCCCCAAATGAGCAAATCATACTCTATCCAGCCAGCGCTAGATTTAAACTAACTTAAAGTTTGGCTGCAAAAAAATGTCTTAATCAAAACAAACCAAAACAAAGAAGTAATAAAGAAGGATGAATGCAAGAGTTAAACAAAGAATCTAGAAGACTACAATTGAATCATTTGTGCATTAATTCACCAGGCATCTACATACTGAGCAGACACTTTGTACCAATCCCTGTGCTAGAATCAGGTGATATAAAGGTCTCTGCAGTTAAGAGGCCAATAGACAGGGAAGTAAAGCTCTGTATACAGAGTTGGGTAATATATTTTACTGATGAAGGTAATACCAGAGTGCTTGCCAATATATGCCACTATGGAAGTAAGACCTGAACAGGTTATAAGAGATTGATTGGGTATAAGAGGTGAGGAACAAAGAGATGCCAAAAAAAGACTCCATGACATTGAGCCTAAAAAATAAAAAAAACAAAAACAAAAACAAATGTAAGGTTTGAGGGAAATAATGAATTTGGCTTCGTATGAGCTATAACCATTGGAATGTTGCCCTGTGTAGAATAGCTAGTCAGCCCACTGGAATTGATAGTGAAGCTATAAGCATGGATGAAATCGCCAGGAAGAGGATTAGAGAAAGAAGAACAGATCAAGTATTAAAAGTTAAAATTAAAGTGACATTCTTAATGAAGAGTCAAAATGAAGAAGAAGTAACTGTGGTAACTATTAGGCTCTAAGCATTTGATTTATTGAGGGTGCTCAGATATGACCCTCAATCAGAGCTATTTGGTAAGTTGGTTTTAACAGCATGGTTTAAACTATATTGCATTAATCTAAAAAGTAATGGCAATCAATAATGAAGCTTCGAATGATGCAATAAAAAGTGTTTTACATCTCAATAGTTTTATGGTTGTAAAAACAACAATTTCAAATATACTATTTCATTGAATTTTTATAATCTTTTAAGGTGGAAAGGACATATATATTTAGCCCAATTTTCCAGTTAAGGAAATAAAATCTCTATCAAATTTAATGATTTTCCTGAGATCATATAGCTAGTACATGAAAGAAATGGAATAGATACTTGAGCAGATTTCTAACCCAATGCAGTTTCTACTATATAGCCTAATAGAAGATAATTTTTTTCCTACTTTGTGCACTTACCCAATGATGGGAAATATGACAATTACTTTTCTCACACTTGGAGATGAAGCATATTAAGAGTGAACTAGGATAATGGAGGTGAAATCAGGGAAAACTATGTGTTTGAGCATGTGCAGAGGTTTTTTAAAACATTTCTTTAATATTCCAACATGTTTCTCTCCTGATGATGGATTTCAGATAATAATGATTATCACTGTTGGAATTAATTTTCTATATGACTATATTGTAACCCTTTAATCTAACTGATTCACTTTTACTGACAATTATAGACTCTCACTATTAACTTAATGAATGCATGTTTTCCTATTATCCATATATTTTATGTGATATTTGGAAGTTTGGGGCATAAAATCTGTAAAGGAAATCTACATAAACAACATTAAATTATGCTCACAATAATACTGAGAATTTCAATAATACTAATGTCAACCTCCATATCTAAATAAGATGTTGCTACTTGCAATCCACAGGATATATGCTGCTTTGAGTAAAAGTGATGGATTGGTCCTGGTCCATCTACTCTCTGTCCTTGGATCTAACTTGTGGCATGATGATGAATATTTACAAAAGGGATGGCCTAAGTTAGCAGTATTATTTTTGGCCCTGGTGAGTCTGAGAAAAGATAAATCTATGATGCTAGAGCCTCCATCCATCTTGGGAGAACATAAGAAAATACTATGTGGAAATGATTTAATCCACTTGGAAAAAAAAATGCTCTTAGACCCACATAGCAATATAATTTTATTGTATAATGTTTGACATATCTTGCCGTTCTATAGCAAGGAATATAGGAAAAGTTTAACTTGCATCATGGCTAAATATAAATAAATAGGCATGCCTTGTATATGTTAATGTCACGAGTACCCTAATTATTCTGGAGCTAATAGTAATTAAAATATTATCCAAGAGACTGTCCTTGAGAGGAAGTGGAGAGTAAATATGACCCTTCATTTAGAGATTGATTGAACAGAGGCTCAGAGAGGAGAAATGTTCAACATTACTTTTTCTATAATTGTCATGATTAAAATATTTTTAATAAATCATTCTCTACATATAAAGCTTACTCAATTTTGCTTTTATTGTTTTTCTTCTAAGTCTTTCTTGTATTATATTCATTTTGTAATTTTTTAAAATAAATTTATTTATTTACTTTTGGCTGCATTGGGTCTTTGTTGCTGCACACGGGCTTTCTCTAGTTGTGGCGAGCAAGGGCTCCTCTTCGTGGCGATGTGCAGGCTTCTGATTGCAGTGGCTTCTCTTGTTGAGGAGCATGGGCTCTAGGCGTGTGGGCTTCAGTAGCTGTGGCACATGGGCTTCAGTAGTTGTGGCTCACGGCCCCTAGAGCACAGGCTCTGCAGTTGTGGCGCACAGGCCTAGTTGCTCTGCGGTATGTGGGATCTTCCCAGCCCAGGACTCGAACCCGTGTTCCCTGCATTGGCAGGCGGACTCTTAACCACTGTGCCACCAGGGAAGCCCTCATTTTGTAATTTTTTAACTCCCTAACTGAAAGGAATCTTTCAAAATCCAAACTGAATCATATTCTTTGCTGTGTCTCTCAAGATGCCTCTCAGAATAACCTGATCATAATAAAAAAAGAATAAATGCTTCTTGAAAAAAATTAATGAATGAACACATTCATTACTGAAAGATATGCAATTGGTCTAGAGGGGGACCTAATCTCTGATCTTTTTCTCATTCTATTTGTTCTCTAAGGGCTATATGGAGAAAGTATATTTATTTAAATATGAGTAATATTATTTACCAAGCCCCTACCATGTTCCAGTCACTGAGGATACTAAGGATACAGAAATAAATGAAACAAACAAATCTTTAACCTAATGGAGCTTTCATCATAATGGATAACAATACACAAGAAACAAATACACAAATCAATTATGTAGTTTGTGAGATAGTGATAAGAACAATTGGGGAAAATAAACTAGGACAAGTAGATAGGGAGTGACAGGTTGGGAACATTGTGACTTAAACTAGGGTGGTAAGGAAAGACCTTACTGAGAAAATAGGTATTTGAACAAAGACCTAATGGAGACAAGGGAATGAGTCACACAGACATTTGTAAGAAGAGAAATCTAAGCAGAGTATTCCTATTTAGCACTATTTCTCCATTTAGCATGGATTTTCCAGTAATCAATTAAAACAAATGGATTAGTAGAACAAGATGGCATTTGAAAAGCAATTGGAAGGTCAGATATATAGATATGTACATAACTGTGAGGACACTGGTTTTTACTTTGAGCAAGGGAAATCCATTTGGAAGCTTGTTTTCATAGGATTACTCTGCTACTATGTTGAAATTAGACTGTGAATCAGGAAGGGCATTAATTGAAAGATCAATGTAGAGGTCTGTGCAATAATCCAGGTAAGAGATGATGGTAAATTGGGTGAAAATAGCAGTGTAGGCAATGAAAAGTGGTGTGATTTTAGATACATTTTAAGCGTAGAACAAACATAATTTCTTGATAAGTTGGATGTAGGTTTGAGAGAGAGGGAAAAAAAATGATGGCAAAGTTTTGGATTGAAGAACTGAAAGAATGGAATTGTCATTAATGGACACGGGGAAGACTTTTTTTTTCTTTGCATGTGTGTGGAGTGAATGAGTTTTGTTTCTGAAAAATTTTGAATTTGTGATTTTCAAGAGCTTACTAACCCTAAGTGGAGGTGCTAATTAGTGAAGTCTGGAGAATAGGAGTGACATTTTGCCTGGAAATAAAAGTTTAGGAGTCATTAACATTTAGATATTTTTTGAAGCCATGAACATGATGGAGATCACCAAGAGAGTGAATGAAGATAAAGGAGAGAGGACAAGGGAAGTGGGAAGAAAGAAAGGGAAGAGAGAAAGTGAAGGGGAGCAGAGAGGAAGGGGAAAATGAGAAGAAAAAATAAGAGAAGGGAAAATAAATTAAGAACTGATTTTTAGAATGTTACAATATTAAGAAAAGAAGAGAGACCAAAGAAAAGGGAGAGGGGATATGTCTGTATTAGTTTTCTATTGCTACTATAACAAGATGCCATAAATTTAGTGGTTACAACAACAAATTAATTTTCTTAGAGTTCTGAAAGCCAGAATCTGAATATAGGCTTCACTGGGTTAAAATCAAAACGTCATCAGGATTGCATTCCTTCTGGAGCATCTAGGGGAGAATCTAGTACCTTGTCTTTTCCAGTTTCTACATGTGAATTGCATACCTTGGCTCATGGTCCTCTCTTTCATTTTTAAAGCCAGCAATCCCATCACTCTGACCTGTTTCTGCCATTATTTCTCCTTCTCTGATCTGACCTTCCTGTCTCCTCCTCTTATAAGAACCCTTGTGATTACACTGGGCCCACCTAGATAATCCAGGATTATATACCCATTCCAAGGTCCTTAACTTAACCATATCTATAAAGTCTCTTTTTTGCATGTAAGGCAAACATTCACAGGCTCTGGGAATTAGGACATGGATATCTTTGGGAGAACCATTATTCTGCTTATCACAATGATGAATTAACCAGAGAGGTAAAATTAATATCAGAAAAGTATATTGTCTTGAAATTCAAGTGAAGTACCTGCTTTAAAGAGGAGAGGTGTTTCACTATGTCAAATATCTACTGATAGGTCAAGTAATATGAGACTGGAAAGGGATCATAGACTTATAGAGGAATTTGGGCAAAAATTTAGGGGCAAAATTCTTTTGGTATGGATTCAAAAGAGCGTGTGTATAGAGAGAGTTTTAGGCAACTAACATGAACAATTTTGTCATGGAATTTTGTTCCAAAGGTGAAAATAAAAACATATGACAGATAAAGAGGAGAATAGCAGTCATTACAAAGTTAAAGTTAATTTTTAATGGGAGAAATAACACATATAGATTATATAATATATGCTGATAGTAATGATTTAGGTAAGCTTGAATGAAGCAGGAGAAAGAGCCTGTTAAACTGTTGCAAAGTCCTTGAGTAGCAAATGGCAACGTGATCCAGGACAGAACAGAAGGATTGACATTCATATACACACAGCATGCCTATAGTAATGGGAAGAAAGAAAGGTAGGTAGATAGATATGGGATGAACATTTTTAATGTTTGCTTTGTTCTCAATGAGATGGGAAGTAATGTTAGAATGAAAAAGCTGAATTTAAGGGCATAACACCGATCCAGCTTTCCATTACATTTTACTCATTACCTCCGTAAAAATTGTTTTTCTGAAGATTCTATTTGAACTCTATGAGACAGCAGATGATGGCCAGATTTACTCTATTCAGGCTAACCTAATTTCAGATTTGTGTAAAGGTCAGAGTGACATAAAGAAAAAAAGACTTCTATTGAAAAGGAAAAATTGAAATTTTAAACACTCACTGTTGTGGACAATTGTTGAATATTTACATGGCATCTATTCTTTCTCTTCCTTCTTTCTAAAATGATGCTTTCCCTTTAGGGAGTCATTACTTCCTGGAAGTATTATAGCTATGTGAGTTGGATAGGATATACTCTGTGTCCAGCTCTAGGGCTGGCCATGATGTATGTGAGCAAATATCCACCATCAGAGAAACTGGGGCCGATGCATGCCAGAGCATTCCATTGAGTATGGTTATTTGTTCAGTGTTAGTACAAACAGTATAAACATAAAGTTTTCTGAAACATTATGGGTGATGGTGAATGAAAAGTTTAAGGAATTTAAACAAAGAAACATTTAGGCCTAGCTACTACCACTGTCCAACAGGTTGCAATTATAACCAAAGCCAGTCTTCTGATACTATCTTTGGGTGAAAACTTTGTATGGGGGAGAGGGGAGCTGAAACATAGAAGAATGGAACTGTGGCCCTAATATTATTATATCTGGCATCCCCACTACCACTATATTTTCAGTTATAAAAGCTGTTGGATTATATTGTTTAAGTCATCTTGAGTTTAGTTTTCTGGTACAACTGAAAGCATCCTAAATAACACACTCATTTTAGCTTGTCTACTCACTCTTTGAAATGGAGTTATTACTTGAGCTTTATAATGAGATATTTAATAAAATTACAGTGACCTTGGATATCATCTAATGTAGAAGTTTAGTCTATATTTTAATTTTGCATAGAGTATTACTAGCAACTGCAGTATAACATTTCAGTATCCAGCCAGGAGAATAAGACCAATACCAGGTAACTAAATAGAAGAAATTTAATACAGATGATTAATTATGAAACTATTAGAAGAGCTGTAAGAACAATCAGGAGATATGAAGTATCTCTGAGATTAGAAAATTTAGGAAGATGTTCTAGGGCTGGAGTGACCAAGGAAGAAGACTGTGTTATCACTGTCTGAGAGCCAAAGCCACACACCAGAAACTATAACCATGGTAGATCCTACTTGCAGGAGTTCAACCATAGAAAGAAGTAGCTACTGCTACTTTGTCAAAGGTGGGGATTGATGGAGCAGGAGAAATATTTTGACTTCTCCCTTACTTTCACCCCTCAGTCTTCTGCTAGTAGCTTCCATTAATCAAAACAGTGGGCAAAGTAGCCTGGGGAAAAAAAAAACAAATTAAGAAACAAATAAAAACAAAAAAATAACTTTTAGAGAAGAGTCAGCTCCTCTGCTAAGCAGATCAGAACATGAATGTGAGAGTAAACAGGCAAATAACAAGAACATTGGAGTATAATTTGTCCTTGAATACTATATTAGCTAGTGTTAAGTGGTACTATTTACTTTAACAGATAAATCCCAAGTCTCAGTTGCTTAACAAACATAAGGCTTATTTATCATTCAGTTAAGTATAATCAGGAGTTTCAAGTTAGGAGGGGCACAGGATCTTTCCATTGTATGATACAATCATCCTCTAAGACTTTATACTACTTCCACTTAACTGACAGAGGAGAAAAAGAGATGGAAGATCATGCATGGAAGATCTATGACAGTGTATGACCTTGGAGAAGTCACTTAGTCACATTCTTTCCCAGCTTTGTTGTGATATAATTGACATATGACATTGTGTACGTTTAAGGAGTACAATGTGTTACTTAGATTAATATATTGCAAAATGATTGTCAACATAGCATTAGCTAACACCTACAAGTCACATAATTACCATTTCCTTTTTGTGATGAGAATATTTAACATCTACTATCTTAGAAGTTTTCAAGTATATAATACAATATTGTTAGTTATATCAAGATGCTGTACATTAGACTTCCAACAATTACTCATCTTCTAACTGGAAGTTTTTACCCTTGACCAACATCTCGCATTCCCCACTTTTCCTGCCCAGCCCCCGGTAAGCATCATTCTACTCTCTGTTTCTATGAGTTTGTGTTTTTTTACATCACACATATAAGTGAGATCATACTGTATTTGCCTTTCTCTGTCTGACTTATTTTACTTAACATAATACATTTAAGGTCCATCCATGTTGTCACAAACAGCAGGATTTTCTTCTTATGGCTGAATGACATTACATTGTGTATGTGTGTGTACATATACACACACACACACATATATATAGCTCACGTCTTCTTTATCCATTTGTCCATTGATGGACACTTAGTTTACTTCCATATCTTTGCTATTGTGAATAATCCTGCAGTAAACATGGGAATACAGACATCTCTTTGATGTCTTGTTTTCATTTCCTTTGTATATATATTCAGAAGTAGGATTACTGGGTCATATAGTAGTTCAATTTTTAATTATTTGAGGAAACTCCATACTGTTTTGCATGATAGCTGTACCAAATTACATTCTCATCAACAGTGCACAAGGACTCCCTTTTCTCCACATGCTTGCCAACACTTGTTATTTATTATGTTTTTCATGATAGCCATTCTAACAGGTATGAACTGATATCTCATTGAGGTTTTCATTTGTATTTCCTCGATGGTTATTGATGTTGAGCATCTTTTCATATGCCTGTTGGCCAAATGGATATCTTCTATGGAAAAATGTCTATTCAATTCCTTTATTTTCTCCCATTCCAAAGTTTACCTTTTCATCTTGTTGATTATTTCTTTTGCTGTGCAGAAGCTTTTTAGTTGATGGCTTTCCAGTTGATTTTTGCTTTTGTCGCTTGTGCTTTTGGTGTCATGTCCAAAAAAATTGTTGCCAAGACCAAAGTCAAGGATATTCTCCTCTATGTTTTCTTCTATGAGTTTTACATGTTCAGGTCCATGTTTAAGTCTTTAATCCATTTCAGGTAAATTTTTGTGAATGGTATAAGATAGGGGTCCAATTTAATTTTTCTACATGAAAGCATGCTGTATTTTGTCAAATGCTTTTCCTGCATCTATTTAAATGAGTATATGATTTTTACCTTTCATTCTATTAATTTGTTGTATCATATTTCTTGATTTGTATATGTCAAACCATCCTTGTATCCCAGGGATAAATTCCACTTGATCCTGGTGTACAGTTCTTTTAATGTGCTGTTGATTTCAGTTTGCTAATACTTTGTTGAGAATTTTTGCACCTATGTTCATCAAGGATATTAGTCTATAGTTTTTTCTTGTAGTGTCGTTATCTGGCTTGGTATCAGGTTAATGCTGGCCTTGTAAAATGAGTTTAGGAGTGTTCCCTCCTCTTCAATTTTTTGGAGAAATTTGAGAAGGATTGGAGTTAATTCTTCTTTATATATTTGTTACAATTCCCCAGTGAAACCACCTGGTCCAGGGCTTGTTGTTGTTGTTGGGAAGTTTCAGATTATTAATTCAATCATCCTACTAGACCCATCTTTTAGATTGTTTTCTAGCTGTTTCATAGTTCTTTGTTCCTTGTTCCTTTCTACCTCCTGCTGACTTTGTGAATAAATGTTTTTCCATAGTAGTATGCCTGATTCCCTTCCTTTTACCTTCTGTGAATCTATTAGAGGTGTTTGCTTTGGGACTACCATGAGGCTTACATAAAATATCTTACAGATATAACTGTCTATTTTACACTGATAACAATTTAACTTTGATCACATACAAAACTCTACCCTTTTACTTCCCCTTTTTATGTTTTAAATGCCATAATTTAACTCTTTTAATATTGTGTACTCATTAACAAATTATAGTAGCTATAGAATTTTTAATAGTCTTGTCCTTTAACATTTATACTATTGTTAAGTAGTTAACACACCACCATATTACAATATTAGATTTTCTAAATTTGACTATTTATTTACCTTTACTAGAGTGTTGTACATTTTCATATGTTTTCATGTCACTAATCAGAGTCCTTTCATTTCAGCCTGAAGAATTCCTTTCAGCATTCCTTGTAAGGAAGGTCTGGTTGTGATGAATTCTCTCAGCTTTTATTTGCCTGGAAAACTCTATTTCCCCTTCATTTCTAAAGGTAACAATTCCAGAGAGAGGATTCTTGGTTGGAAGTTTTTTTTTGTTTTTTTGTTTTTCTTTTGGCACTTTGAATATATCATTCCATTCTCTTCTGGCCTGTAAAATTTCTGCTCAGATGTCCACTGATAGCTTAATGGGCACTGCTTCATAGGTTACAATCTTCTTTTCTTTTGTTTTGTCTTTATTTTTGACAGTTTTATTACAATGTGTCTTGGAGAACATAGTTTGGAATGAATTTATGGTCTATTAGCTTTATGAACTTAGATGTTCAAATCTCTCCCTAGGTTTAGGAAGTTCTTAGCCATTATTTAAAAGTATTCTACCCCTTTCTCTCTCTCTTATCCTTCTGGAACTCTATTAATTTGCATATAGGTTCTTTTCTTGGTGTCTCATGTATCACTTAGACTTTCCTCACTCTTTTTTTAAATTATTTTTCTTTGTTCTCTTTTAACTGGGTAATTTCAAAGTTCCTGTTTTCTAACTTACAGACTTTTTTCTGTTTGACCTATTCTGCTATTGCTGCTGTCTTTTGCATTTTTCATTTCATTCATTGAATTCTTCACCTCCAGAATTTCTGTTTGGTGCTTTTTTAATGACTCTTTGTTAAATTTCTCGTTTTGTTTGTATATCTTTTCCTGATTTCATCAAATTGTCTTTTTGTGTTTTCTTATATCTCGTTGCGTTATCTTAAAACAGCCACTTTTAATTCTTTATTAGGTAAATCATAGATCTCCATGTCTTTGGGTTTGGTTACTAACAGATTATATTGATTCTTTGACAGGACCATGTTTCCTTCATTTTTCATGTTCTTTGGAGGTTTGCAATGCTGTCTCTACATTTGAAGTAGTAGTCACTCCTTCCAATCTTTACTAACTGCCTTCAGGGGAGAAATACCTTCCATCAGTTCTGCTAGTGATTCTGAGGCTTTCTTGGACCTTGTGTAGATACACCTGCTTCATGCTTCTTGCTCCCTCTTGTGAAAGAATTCTTAAACTGGCTTGTACGTCTTCTCTTGATCCTACATTGCACTGTGTCAGCTACTGATAGTCTCTCTTGTGTTTTCATGAAGGTAGTGCTATAGCTCAAGTTTGTGGTCTCTCCTTGGCCACATTTTAAAGCTCACTTTTATCACTGCCATGTGAATGTGCATAGGGAGCAAGCCACAGAGTGGTGGAAGTGTGATTGAGGCAAATATATTTCTAGGGGTGTCTATGGGCCAGTTGGAGGAATCCATGGGTGAGGCTTTCCCAGAGGCTTGTGGGTGGGCTTCCTGGTGGAGTCCACAATACAGTCAGCAGAAATCGTGTCCCCTTAATGCCCTTGGTGTATCTTATCTGCTGCTTTCCCAGTATCTTCACTCCTCCCATTGAGCTCCCGATTTAGTACTCTAGATGCTGTGAGAGAGAAATGAGTCTCTTTGGCAGCATCCAGGACAGCTGGGGAAGCCAGGCATTCACTCATCTGCTCTCCCTTTTCCTGCAGAAGAAATCAGCTCAGAAAGTCTCATTTAGCCCTAAGCTGCACTGCCACTGGAAAGGAGTGAGACCGACAAAGTCAAACTCTTTCTCTTATCACTCCAATGCATTCAAACTTGTATATTTTTGCTCAAATGGAGTGCTGGAACTTCTCTGGAAAGCTAGACATCCACAAAGGCTTTCTCATATGCGGTGACTGCCCAAGTCGGTGCTCTCCAGGTGCTCCTAGACCACAACCAAGAGGGGCTGGAACTGGTCACAGGCTACTGCAGGGCCCACAGCCAGTACCGACTCTGTCTATCTATTACCTGAGGCATAGGTGGGCTAGATTCCTCCCAGGTATCTTGGGTGTTGTGCTGGATCCCACAGTTCCCACAGAGGCATTTTTGTTTGTGGATGAGTGCCAAATTTCTGTTTTTCAGGTAGGAGGGAAAAACAAGTGATGTCATATACTGCCATCATGCTTAAGTCCTACCCACTTACTCTTTTTTAACAATAACATATTCATCATTATAGTGATGCTCAAGCTAGTCTACACTTTTAACAACAATAGAGTCATCATTACAGTGATGCTAAAGCTAACCTACCCTGAGGCTCCAGTATTTTGTCAATTACAGTTTAATTGTTCCTGCTGGTACTGGCTCCAGCAGCAGGTTTCCACTTTGGGGCTCCAGGTAAATTGTGACTCTCTGTATCCACCTCTTTCTCCAGTTTCTGGAGTTGTGACTTTCCCTGTGACCTTTATTTTCTAATGGATATAAGAAGAGCCATTGTTTCTCAATTTGTTCAGCTTTATTCTTGTTGTTATGACAGGGGTGACTACTTCCAAGCTCTCATTTTCAGAGAGGAAATTGCAAGTTGTCTTTATTTTTAAAAGGCAAAGAAACCAAGACCCACTTGTCTGCTGAATATTAAGCAAAATATTTTATAAAATAGCTGTTGTTCACTCTTATCCGATTCCCTAAGAGTTCCTTGCTCATAGTAGCTACTCAATAATATCGTACCACAGGTGAATGGATGAACAAAAAACTTCCCAGTGCCCCATAAGTAAGTGAGAAATGGGACTGAATCCCATTTCTCCTGACTTATTGTGTTTTCCATGTTAATACATAACAATTGTTTAGTTTTATATTACTTACCATCCCAAATATCAAAGTTATTTATATTTCTGTGATATTTCACTAGAATCTGGCTATGATTCTGACTTTCCGTTCCTGAAACATACCTCCGAAAGAGAAATGAGTGCATCCTCTTGTCTCGAATTGTTTCACCTGGCACCGTTTCTGCTTGATGTCAAGTCTCTCGTTAGTCTCTTCATATGGTTGTGTCCCTTAAATAACATCTGCTAAACAAGAACAATTTATATCAGAGTATACCATAGAAAATAATGTTTATTGTGCATTGACCTTAAAGGATCCTCTTTGTTAACTAAAATGCAGGATTATTGTACTTTGGAAGGACTGATATTGTAAATGACATCCTCAGGAGCCTATCAGTCAAGGTGGAGTAATTCAGGATGTGAGTCTTTAAAATATAAAAGTATAAGGATATGAGTTATCATTAATAGAATCTTAGAACTAGATGGGCCTCAGAATCATTTATTAATTCACACTTTACAAAATAGGAAACTTATATACAGGGATATTAAGTAGATGGCTCAAGGTCACAGAGAATGTTAGTGGCAAAGCCACAGTAAAAACTTAGGTCTTCCCACTTCCAATTAAGTAGGTTTTTCCCCTCTCATGTATTATTTTTCTCTCCTTCTTCTTTTAACCACTACCCAGGCCTGCTGTCTTCTGTCTGCTCGGTTTTGGTTTTTTGTTTTTGTTTGGTTGCAAAAAGCAGTACCTAATACATGGTGGGTGATCACATTAATTAGTGATAATAATGGCATCTGTGTTGTGCCAGGTCGAGTTATATGGCAAGCTATTTCTCTGGCTCACCATTTAATTTATTCTACCATCCTGACTCAGAGGAGAGATTATGATTTTATAGCTTCACATTCTGGGATCTAGTGAGTATTTCTATTAAAACCCTGGAGTCACATCACAACATCAGCCTACATCAGTTACACTTCATGTAGAGGCTAATGGAAGTTCATCCTGAGTGTGGGTTAGGGGCCACAGGGTGAATACTGCTTCTTTCCCACATTATTCTTAGATTGTATTTGACTGTATTTTAAGTTACAGATTTTGAGGAACAATTTTAGAACTGTCTATTTATAATATTTTGGAACAGAAATCCTGATTTCTATGTCTAGCTATACCCCAGAATTACAGAGAACTCTGAGCCAGTCTCATGCTCTTCCTGCTCATTTTGCTGTTTTCATAATGAAGAAAAGGAAGAATACCTGCCCTCCAACTTACCTTATAGGAATGCCCTGAGGACTAATGAGATCACATGCGTAAAACACTTGGTGCACAAAGAATGACATCAATTTTTTCTTTCTATAAATCTCATGAGATGTAATTCACAACTGTATAATGTGATGTTACACTGCAGTTTCAGGAGTTCAGTGACAACTTACAAAAAGCTTTCTCTGCTTTGTAATTGTTCAGTACTCATAAAGAGAATAATAATGTGGGGGAAATAAAGAGGCTTTCTCCAAACTTGACAATAGTTAAGTCTAGAAAACTCATAGAACAACATTGAAAGTTGAGAGTGAAAAGCATCTAGATCAGCCTCTCATGGTGCAGCCATCCCATATATATCTTTGGCGAGTAGTAAATTAACCTCTGCTTGAGTATTTCTGGGGATGAGAACCTCACTACTTTCTAAAACTGTCATTGTTGGGAAACACTCATGGTTACAAAGTTCATTCTTTGATGGAACTGGATCTTACTTACAATCTTTGATAAATATGTTCTTTTTTTTCCCTACCTATCATTTTTCTTATATATTTGGCACTATCAGACATTTTAATATTCTCCTGATTAAAGATCCTTTATTTCTTCATTCTTTTGTCTACTCTGATTCCAGCTCTATGTAGCCACTTTCATTTGTATATATCTTTTATAAAATGTAGTGCTCAGAACTTAATCCAGCACTATAGAACATTGTAGGCATGTTTGGACACCATGGAAGTTTGTCACGTGGCTCCTTTAAAGAAAGGAACCTGCCAATCAGATGTGAGAAGTAATTTAATTGGCAGCTCCAGCTGCAGCAACTTTGAGACCCACTGCAGAATTTGAGCTGAGTCCGGGTTCTTCATCAGCCTTAGCTAATGACTGAACTTGGTAAAGTACTAGGGTCTGGCCATTTCTGACCAATGCAAAGCTCCTCTATAGATAATCTGTGCACCTGAGCTCCCTGTTGGGCTGAAGGGGATTGTCTCAGCTGCAAAAAACAGTGAGACACTTCCAACTCAATCCTCCTTCCATCCCCCTCTCCATTCACATATATCGGACTAGCATTGCAATCTGAAGGTTTACCTACCTACTGCTTTTCCCACTCTCCTTTATGCTTAACAGGCATTATTTCAGATATTCCTTGTATTTCTAACTCCATGCTGGCATTTGCTTTCTGGAGGACACAACTGAACATAATATGTTAACTGCTTACCTTGGTTTGGTCATTTATAGCATCCTTAAAGCAATGGGTGGAAATAGTCAATGACCTATATTAAGATTATAGTGTATGGGAGATCTGGGACTCCGTAGATTACTCTTATACCTGGTGTATTTTTAGGAGGATGGGCTGAAGGTACCATCCTGGGCACCCCGGTTTCCATCTAAAATGTTCCAAATATCTTTCTGCCCATCCCTGGGAAGATTTAGTTCAGGAATCAAGACAGATTTCATACCTAGCATCAAATACTGCATAATTTCCTTAAGCTTTATACAGGCTGCCATATCAGTCACCCCCTTAGACACTCATTTATTCATTCCTGAGCTTTTTGTCAAAACCACCTTATTTACCTACATGACTTCTGATATCATTATCTTCCCATTTGTGGCTTCACCTCGTTTTTACCATCAACACTTATAATCATTTTTCTGGCTTTGATCTTTGAGTAAAACCAACTAGTGCAATGGTCTGTGTTTTTGTGTTCACCCGAAATTCAAATGTTGAAATTCTAACTCCTGAAGGTGATGGTACTAGGAGCTGGGGCTTTTAGGAGGTGCCTACATGAATGTGGCAACCTACCTGAGTGGGATTAGTGCCCTTATAAAAGAGGACCCACAGAAATACCTCACCCCTTCCATCAAATGAAGACACAGCAGGAAGGTGCCAGCTACCAACCAGGAAGAGGGATCCCACGAGAATGTGCCTATGCTGTCACACTGGTCTTGGATTTTCCTGCCTCTAGAATTTTGAGAAATAAATTTCTGTTCTTTGTAAGCTATTCAGTCTGTAGCACCCGGTATTTGTTATAGAAGCCAGAACAGACTAAGACAATCAGCAGTGCTCAAATTGGTGATATTCTATAACCTTGGGCCACAGAATGAAGATTGCACAGAGGATAAAACCAAGAGAATGCATAATCAACATGCAGTATAAATGAGAACCATACCTTGTTGTTTTAAGCCACTAGAAAAAAAATACATTAATCTACTAATCTATTATAATTTTTCTTACAATGTTTCTGAGAAGGAAATCTGTGAGAAAACACTTCTGAAATGCACACTAAATCCCAGGAATTGATCTAGGCACTGACCATTATTTGTGCCTTTTTGCAGACAATAACAAGTGAAGCCTCGAGAGGTTAAGTGACTCATTTGAACTTGCTTAACAATAACTGAGTAAATATGTTTGTCAAATACAAATTTTCTAACTTCAAAAAATCTTATTTCTGTACATAAATTATTATTTCTCCTAAGTGAGACATAGTAGTAGAATTTTAAGGACATTTGATTTTAGGTGATAAAATTCCACAGTGCAAAGGGTAGAGATTTTGGTAGAATACAAGTGAAACAATCAACATCTCTCCCACTTTTTTTTAAACCTCCTACCAAATTATGCCCTTCAGGCAACAGAGGCATTAATGGAATTTTATATGCCTAGTGTAGGATTTCTATTTAATCATATAAAGATTTGAGACTATAGCCCACAACAATTTCTATACCTCAGTTTTCCCAAAGGTAGAATTCAAATATGGCATCCTGAATCAAATAAGACTGGAATTACCTAAGAAAAGACCTCACAACCTCAAAGAATTAACTATGTATTAAAAATGTAAGTTTAATCTTCCTGAGGGCAAGATATTCATCTTACAGAATATTTTAAGAATATAGTTTTAAAAATACTAACAAGCAATAAGAGGATGGCCAACACAGAACTGAAACACATATTCAGCAGCATATATTCAGTAAAAATTTTCTCTAACATTGATTTTAAAGTAAACTACAGTAGTTTTGACTTTAACAATAAAATTATAAAACCAAGAGAAATTATTTTTTTGAAACAACTGAAAAGAGAAAACAAAACAGAAATAACAGAAATATGAAGTGCTGCTAGGATGTTAAGAAAGTTTAAAAAATGTAAGAGATTGAGGAGTACAGGAAAGCTAATTCAAGCATGTCATTTACTTCTTTTGCAGGATGTCTATTTGTGACTCAGATAATTTATAGATCTATTCAACTAGCAAGTTAGACATGAGTGTACCTACATCTGCCCATGCAGCTGAAAGCAATAATCTCTGCACTGTTGTGTTATTGTTGATAAAAAGCTTTCTGTAGAAAGTGAAAAAGAATTTAGTTTTCTACAGAGCGGTTGAGAGGGGAACGAATCACAGAGAGGAATCTTTAGAGATTCAAACACGACAAATAAATCTATGGTTTGGAGTGGAAGCCTTAGGCACACAGATGTCACACGCAGAGGCATAAAGTGAAATATTCAGCTACAATCTTCCCATTTTGACTTAAATCTTTGGTATTTACAGAAAAGATATATCAAACGTATGAGTTCTGCTCTCTACTTGTCCTTTGCAACTTTAACCAAGGTAGTTTCCTACTTTCTGTCAGTTAAACTTTTCATGAATGTGCCCATACCATTTGTCACTCCAGCAGGCTAAGTTAGAGATTTAATGAAAAGAGGTGCTCATTAGAAATTAGTGACAGGTATCTGAACTTTATACTAGAATCTTTTTCAGGTTGAAATCAGAAGGAATTTGATTTTAAAATATGGTATCAACTCTGCACTGATTCTCTAACAAGTAATCCAACATTTTGGATAATGCTATGTCATAGAAATCTTGAATATTGAACAGATGCTTTTTATTAGAGGCTCTTGAGCTAAAGAAAATGTAAGGCCTTTTAAAATCCCAGTCGTTATCTATTACATCTCCTGCAGATAGTTTGCTGTGAGAGAGATAGACACATGAAGAGTAGTTCAAGAATAGCCTATGCATTTTATTGGCATTATAGCTTTTCTATTAATTCATACAGACATTAAATATTCAATGCCTGCCTTATAAATTAGTAAATAGAGGATATATGAATATGTATTTCATTTTATGCTCACTGGGATAGCCATATGAGACCAACTACTTTATTAGTAATGCAAGGGGACAGTAGTTATATGTTCATATTTCAACACATAAGAGGACTTCCATATAATGCTTGGAAATTATTAAAATATCTCTTGGTATATTGGGGAAAAAACTTTCAGGTTGAAATTAAGTCTGTTAATTTCTAGCAGTGAGGAAAAGGGACAAAAACGTTTCCCTCTCCTGCAAAAAAATGCTTCTGGAAGGAAAAATTATATATTTACCCTTTGTCAGATTTGCTTTTATGTATGCTCGTGTTTCAGTTCTTCTGAATCTTTAGATTAGTCTATGTGTATGTGTGCACATGCATTCATTACTAATTTGTTTTCCCAATTTCTTTATGGAGGAAAAATAAACAAACAATAACACCTAAGCTTTTAACCCTCTTGTTTCCACATGATACATACTATCTTCCATGATGTTGGACTTTTATTTAGCTTCCCTAAACCTCATTTCCCTCATCTCTAAAAAGAGTGAAGAGGATAATTCCTCAATGGGTTACTGGTGGAATAAATGAGACATCTTTTGTTTTAAGATGAAGTAAAATATTAGTTCTTGATGGAAATACCATGAACACATTATGGATGCACCACTGAATTTTGATCAATGTACAGCATTTATTTTTCCCCCTGCAACTGAGAAGTCATACAATGCAATGATATTTGCAATTAGAATGTTCTGCAGAGCTGGTCATGCATTTTGATGCATAGCAGGATGCCTTAGTTGCTCTAAAAGGGAAGGGATATGGCCTAACAGCAAGCTTACACCAAAACAGTATTATATGTTAACTGAAACATGTGAGACATTTACCTTATAATTATTTAAAAACACAATATGGGCAATAAATAACCCAAGCATAGCAACATGTAATTCAAGAGTTACCCTGTGGGGGACTTCCCTGGTGGCGCAGTGGTTAAGAATCCGCCTGCCAATGCAGGGGACACAGGTTTGATCCCTGGTCTGGGAAGATCCCACATGCCATGGAGCAACTAAGCCTGTGGGCCACAACTACTGAGCCTGCACTCTAGAGTCTGCAATCACAAGTACGGAAGCCCGTGTGCCCTAGAGTCCGTGCACCGCAACAACTGAGCCCACGTGCCTAGAGCTCATGCTCTGCAACAAGAGAAGCCACCGCGATGAGAAGCCCGGGCACCACAAGGAAGAGTAGCCCCCGCTTGCCGCAACTAGAGAAAGCCCGCGTGCAACAATGAAGACCCAGCACAGCCAAAAAATAAATTAAAAAAATTAAAAAAATGAGTCACCCTATGATAGGTACAGATGTATTTATAGACATTGTGAGATGTTTTTATGATGTAGAAATATTAAGATTGGAATTACAGGTGACTTGTGTAACACAATTTTGAGTTTGGAAATCCTTCAAGCATGTTATTAAACATTCTGGTATGCTTAGAGTGTTTAAAATTGTTCCACAAGCACAGATTATGGAGCCTACCCAAATATATGCACAGTTCATACACATTACATAGTAATTTCACTTCTTTTCCCTTTTTTATTTCCTTCCCTCTCCAAAAAATTTTTGTATGGCTACCTTATATTTATGTATATTCTCTCTCTCTCCCTGCTCTCACCCTTTCCCTCTCCTTTTCCTCTCTTTACAACAGCCAGCAAATTATTTTATTTTTACTTTGGCCTTTCACTATTTTATTAGATTTTTATTCTACTTCTAAATCAAAATCAAAACTAAGTCAAGATGTAATAACTCACCTGACCTTTAAAAATTATTGGTGATCTTTCTTAAAGGACTCTAATATACTTTGTCTGCCTGTACCCTCCTTCATTTGACCTTCTTGAACCTTCCATCCAATGAAGATGAAAATGAAAATCAAGCAAATATAGTGGTTCTGGAATTGGCTGAAGGTCTTTCAGGAGTCACATTTTTTTTTTTTAGCCAAGAAGTGTATGAACGTCAACTTTGGTTCTTTCAAAGCACTAAATTGCTAAGAATAACTTTTGCTTTTGAAAAGTTCAAACAGTCATCCATTCCAACAGTTATGAAGTGGAAATGCATTTATGACAGAGTAAAGAGCAATTCGTGAAAATAATAAATTTATAAATTGCGTATAATCACATGCAGTTGGATACTTCACTAGGTTCTCTTGTGTCATGGTTGAAGATTTCCCTGAGCAATATCAGCTGAAAGTTCTTACTAATCCCTTCTTTCTTTTTCTCTGTATTCAAGCATGATCCACAAAGTTACTACTGTTATGAGATAATTAGAAGATAATTATAACTTAATAATTATTAGAAGATAAAAATAACTCTCTCATAAACTAATAATGAATTTTTTAGCATTCAAATCTGCTATACATGATATTTTTACTAAAATCATGGTGGATATGAGGAAAATTGATGATATTATTAACATCCATTTAAAAGGTCAAAACTTAAGTATAATTCTTAAGCCTCTCCTTTGATTTACCTTCATTGTGTAATCAATCACAAAATCCTTTCCATTAAATATATGATATTTTCTTTCTAAACATCTCATGATTCTGTCCGCCCCTCACCCCGTCCTCTGACACTGCCTCATTAAGGTTAGACTACACCCTGCATTCCCCTCTTCAAGCCCAGTGTCCTTTCTAGTCCTGATTTGTCTGTCTGGACCCCAATATCCTGCCACTCCTGCTGCCACAGCATGCCCCCCGACCCTGCCACCACTCCGGCTTAAAATGCACCTCTTATGCCATCCTTCAAGTGTGAGATGGACCAACACTCTCTCAGGAAAAGTTTTTCTGATCCCCAAGACAAGGTCAGATCTCTCTGTTATACTGTCTTTTAGCACACTGTACTTTGCCTTCATTGAATTTGTCACAGTTTGAAAATATTTATTTCACTGGTTGCTTGATTAATATTTAATACTCCCATCATAATCCTGGTATCAGCATTGCTTTTTACTGTTTTTATATGATCTAGCAATGGTGACAGGTAAATGGGCACTTAAAAGTATCCCCTGATTGGAAGAATGGGTAAATAACTAGATGAACCCTTTGCATTATTACATTTTGTTCAATTATTCACTGTTTGGGATCTATTTTTTATTACAGAGAATCAATTCCAAAGATGCTTCCTTGCATTAATAAGATTACCAATCTCAAAGACATTTTTTAGAACAAACCAATTATCTATATAATGAAGACTAGATGTAGCTGATAATACCTGTAATTTTGTGCAACAATAATGGCTTTATGCAAACATTTGTGTAGTAGTTTTACTAAATATTATAAAATTATATATAACAATGCATTTGTAAATGTTTTAAAATTATATAACATATATCTATCATATATGTCATATATATCATATATATGCCTCCATAACTTAATAATAAAGATGAACAAATATACACCTTTGAAATCAGTTTGTTACAGATGAGTGTTCCAGTATGTAAAAACTTTATTGTAGCTGTTAGTTCTTGTCCTTGGTGTATCAATGAGGCAATTACAAATCAAATTTTCTTTAAAAGAGAATTAGGTATTGCTTGATATTTGAAATGAGAGCTATTAAAATTATACACAAAATCAAACTATGAATAAACATGCCATTTTATATGGCTCTCATTGCCCTTACCAGGTTTCAAAAAAAGAAGAAAACTCTCAAGAACATAAATGAATTTGACGTGTTCTCCGAAGGCCATTTTGACATGTTTTATATTTTCAGAGGATTCAGAACCCCTTCCAAATTTTCAGTTCTTCATGCTTATTGGGAATAATAGTAAAATTGCACTCTAGAGGAACAAGCCTGAAAATTTCAGTGGTGTATCTGTTAATAGGTCATAGAAAAATAATTTACTTTCATTGAACTTAAAACATAAACATGGCACTTTTCCCTTTTATTAATTAATGTACTTAAACTCAGAGTTTGATTAAGATTGTGACCATTATATAGCATCTCTTAGTTCTTTTCTCAAGAAGTATCCCAGTGACAGCCTTAATATGTTTCTTCATAGAAAACTCAGTGCTTGGGATTACGTACAGGTTTTTGACAGCTGTATATATCATGTAAAGGTTGAAAGGTAGGAGACAGCTTCCAGAAATAATGAATACCTAGATACCCGACAGTCATCTTAAAACAATTTAGTTAGACAGAGTTGGGAGGCAGCCAGGAACTGAAATTGAAGATGCAAAAATTAATGGAATAAGATAAGGCCTGTAAATCACAAAAATTTCCATGTCATTGGTCTTATACAGCAAGAAGATTGAACAATGATTGACAAGACATATATATTAATTTGAGGAGACAGAGATATGGAGACAATAGGATATGGTCACCAGATTAAATATATATAATTGAAATACTAAAATAGTTTTAAAGAAAAAAAAGACAAAAATAGTTTACCTTGATGTAATATCTTGAGTTTTGAGGTCCTATGTAGATAATCACCACAGAATATATTCAAGAAACACAGATATTAAAAAAAAGATTAAAAGTTCATTTGAAAAAAAATTTCAAAGGGTGCTAGATGCAGATCAGCTCAGAATGAGTCTGAGACATTTTGTATGTTTATTAAATAAATTCACACATTTATAATACCATTATTTTTAGGATTACTAAAACATTTAGTGATGGTTGCATAAATTTTCTATGCTCTCTCATAAAGCCAAATGTATCAATAAAATATGGGAAAGTAAATGTAAAGAATTTTTCTGAATTATGTAAACCCACATATGTAATGTATGCATTCTGTAAAATTAGAAATTCTTCAAGTTATCAAATTAATAAGAAACAGATTTACACATTGTGCTCTGATTGATTACACGCTGTTATTTGTTTCCACGTTACTCATTCTTGGTATCAAGCAGGATAAGTCTACATAATTTTTTTCTTTCTTCCTGAGCAGAATGTAAGGGGAAGTTGAATAAATGAGAGAAAATTGCTTAATATTGGTGTACTTCTCTAACTTTAGTGCTTACTGTTTCATTTTTTTTGAAATGATACATTTATGATCTTTGATAAATGGCTGGAAAAGTTATTTGGATTCCCGCGTTTCCAAAGAGCTTAGGAAGGTTTTCTTAATGGATGGCATACTCACTGAATCAGTGTGTTTCTGTACTTTGCGCTGATGCATTTTCTTTTTAAGTTGTAGCAAAAGATTGGGACAATAGCTTTTTCTACATTGAGACAAAACAGTGCAGGTAGAATAATGATCAGATAACAAGCTGTCTGTTCTATTTGTTTGTGAAAATTTTTCCACATTTCAGTCCAGAAGAGAGATGATTCCAAATACAAAACATGAAGCAAAAGGAAGATAAAAATTGAACAGTCAATGTGCAGCCAGCAATATCTGTGCATTCTAACACTGTTAACTTTTCTAAGTATAGTGTGAAACATGGGACAGAAGACAATACAAATATTTTAAATACTAGAGGTAGGAAAGAACTTTTAAAATAATCTACTTTAACCACCTTAATTAATGAGGTGCATAGTACACTGATAGTATGTAAACAAAAGAGAATTCACACAAGGGGTGAAATTAAAGCGAAGCAAGGATATATTCTATCAGGACTCATTGTCTACAAAGGGTTCACAGAGTTATAACTAAGTGAGAAATTGTCCCAAACTCAAGTAGTTTCATCCATATAATATCAAACTCTTATCTAGATTTTTTCCAGTAGTCAAATTGTGGTTTTGAATATATCTAAAATGCATTGCTTATTTTTAAATAAAGAAAAATAATTTGATAAAGTACATTTTATTTTTTTGACTTGAAAATTTATAAGGAATAATTCAAATTTCTGCATTATCAAATTCTAGTAGGTTGCTTTATGCACAGCAAATATGCACCAATATGGTTGACAATGTTGAATAGGTTTTTCCATAGTTTCCAAGAATAGCATTTGGGAAAAAATCATGCAACAATCATTTGAATAAAACTCACTCATATTTTGGGATTCTTATTGCACAACATTCGCAATATAGAACTAATGAAATGAAAGTGTCTCAACAGTTGTTGCCCAAAATAATGTTTAGCTAAGTACATGGAAATGAGGAGCAGTGTTGGCATTTTAAAGGTGGAAAAAGGATTTGTCAGAAGCATGTTCACACATAGGACTCAAGGGAACTTATTTTGAGAGAAATTTGAAGATTGTGTTTTCACGAACCACTTAAAATTCACCACTTTGATGTATCATACAGTATGTCATTTTCCAGTTATTTTGGTTTCCCTCATGTGCTTTCTTGTTATCTCCCTTGTGCAAATACCTGATGCTTTCATTTATCATATTACTTCTGTGATTTAATTTGGGAATGTTATGAAACACAATATTTTTACCTGTTACATGAAAACCACCACCATCTACTCCCCACTTTATTATTTGAGAAAATATAGATGTACTATATGAGCTTAACATGTACATTTTTGACACTAATAATCAAATTTAATTCTATGATGTCACCTCAAAGCATCCTATCTCTATTAATACATTCTCTACTAGTTTGCATTTAAACCCGTAAAAGTAGCTTATGTTCATATTTTCACCTACTTGCAGTAGTATTTAAGACCCAAACATACTTTCTTCACATATATAACTGTCTGGATAGGCTACATTATTCTATGGAAAAAAACAAAGCCAAAATTTCAGTTGCTTAAAACAGCAAAAGACTATTTCTAATTCATCGTACAATATATATATTTGATATATATGTAATGGATTGGCTGATGTTTCTTTTTTGTGTGGTTGTTTTCCTCACACTGGGGACCAGATTAATAGACCAAAAGCAGACACAATATGGAATATTGACAGCCACCTTGCTAGGCAAAAAAAGTAGAGAGTAGCAAATTGTATGCTCATCAACTCACAAACTGAAATAAAAGAGCTGAATGTTGTTGAACTGTCCAAATTACTAACACAACATGTAAACAAACACTATTTGTGAATTAAACATTTGTCTCTAATATCAAATACTCAAAATTTCCTCTGTGTGTGTGTGTGTGTGTGTATGTGTGTAAAGAAAGAGAGAGCTAGAAACAAAGAGAGACACCTGCTCTTTACCCCTGATACAAGATCCTGAGGGTGCTAGGTCCTGAGAACACATCTGTCTAATGTGGCAAATAACTACTATTATTGTTTGTGCTTTTGTCCCAAATTTCATGAGTTACATTTGTGTTAACCAAACTCCTTTAACCTAGGCAAGTAAAATCAGCCTGCCCCATCTCCCCCTTCTACTCCTCCTATTCTTATGCCCAGGGGTTTGCCAAGGGGGGACACCTCCCATAATGAAAAGTTCAGGTCCTTCTGGAAGCACTACTCAGGGAGTTCTAAAAAATAAAATAGAGGAGAAGATGGATCCAAAAGATCAGAAAAGCCTTACATAGAGATAGCAAAATAGCAAAAAGGCTAAGAAACCGTAAGTATGAATTACCAATAAAGCCATGTTGCCAATTCCATGTGTCTTTCCCAAAAGCTACCACCCTTAGCAACAATGAAAATCATGATATAAATTTGCCAGTGATCCATATCAGAGCTCCTTCTCTGAGCTTTGAAGACTTCCTGGAATTTGGAGTGCATGTTTAAAGTTCCCTGCATTTGGTTTGAGTGTAGCCTATTAAAGCATGGAAACATATTTGTCACGTGTTACCTCTTAACACAAGGGGCACACCTTGCCACCCAGTAGGTTCAGAAACTCCTAGGTGAAAGTGGTATAATTAACCTGGTGTGATAGGAGGCCGAGAAGGGCAAGAGGAGACAGAGGCAAAGAAAGAGTTCATGAGCATTAAGAGAAAAACTTGTATGTGAATACCATTTCTCTAGGGGGTTTAATTCTTGACTTTTTAGAATTAATGTTTGTGCTAGCATTCAGTCAGGTACTTAGTCTACCTATCTTTTAGTCCATAGACAACGTAGTGAATATTTTCCGGAAGAGGAATACTGAATAGTTTAGATTCTCCTTTTTTGCAGTTCATACTCTATCCCCTTTGACTTCCCATTACAGAAAGTTCTTTTTGTTGGTAATTTAGGTTTTAAGCCTACTGGCAGGATAGTCCATGTTGTATCTGCCTTCTAAGTAATTGAATTGAGATCAGATTAATCTGAAACAATTAGATTACCTGGATTAACACATTTATGTAACCAGCCTTAGCAGTCCCTGAAACATGAAAACAATGAGAATGGCTCTGGAAAAAAAGAAACAAGAACCTCTACCCCACCCCACCACCACCCCTCCAAAAAAGTGGTTTGGAGCAAAATCATAATAATTATTTTCTATAATTTACAGATGTCCTTTCAATTTCATATTTTATTATTAGAATTGTTAGATTTTCAATGTATAGTGTTTTAAAGTTATAACTATAATTACTATACTTTAAGCTGTAGGTGGTGATGTAATAGAGAAAGTTTTAAAAATCAAGTTTTAATAACAACAGTTCACACAATTAAGCTAGCAATTCAGTGAACTGCATCTTTTAGAAATTTCAAGCTCTGACACATCATGGGGTGACTTAATTGCCTACTGTTTTCACATCCTTGTTGATATCTTGAATTAGTCAAGCATCTGTTACCCCAATGAAGTCAGATATCTATTTCAATACATTTGTTTTCAGCATTGCATTTGTGATCTGATTGTGTTTTGTGTTTATAAATTTACGTAAATGAAAAACATTTTTCTAATTTTTTCCATGGTTATTTTTTCTCATGTTTGTCTTTTAATAAAAGGAAGTTATAAGGGATTGTTTTTCAAATTGATCTATCTAAAGACATATTCTCTCAATGTTTCCATTTACCTCCTTTCTCTTTTTTGTTGTAAGAAAAGCCATAAAAGGCAAAGAAAGGACTTATTCTGAAACATAATTGAATAAATTGGCAAGTAGTCATTAACTGGTGGTTTCATAGTCTCATTAAACACTGTCTGGGTTCTGTGTCTTTTTTTTTTTTTCCAACATAAAGCATAGCCAAAAAGGGAGAAGTGAGCTTAAAGGATCTAGATAAACTTTAGCCAAAATATTTCTAAAATACTTTAATGAGGTCAAGGATATTAAGAATATTATGCATATTAAGAAAGACAAACCAAAAAACCACTGAGCCACAGTTTAACCAATCTGTTAACAAAATTGTCATGGTCCATGCGTGGGTTGGAAAAAGAATTTCCAGACACAAAGTATTTTAGAACAGAGTGAGTTTATTGAGAACAAAGAGCAGAGTTAGTGAGGGGCTCTGCAAATACAGCGGTCCAACTTCCTGATAGACCAGGGAGAGCCAACCCCTTTTTGTGGATTAGTAGCTAACATTTATAGCTTCAAGACAAAGAAAATTCCTGCTGAAAGGATGGCGTTAGGTGATTGGTCAGGTTGCTATATGGTGAATATTTTACCTAATATGGAGTCGGGGGTGCTGTCCAATTTAGGTCAGGAGAGCCCATGGCAACCGTTGCTATGGGAGCTCAGTTAATTCTGGAGATTTTTGTCCTGTGCCCTCAATACAGGGCTCCACAAAAATGTCTCTAGATAATATACTTTTCATTAAGTTATGATTTTTAATAGCATAAAAATGAAACCTGTAAATATTTTCAACTATAAATACATTTCTTAAATTCTGAGCATTAGGGAAAATGTCTTGAAATGTATTTCTTTTTATATAAAGCTAAACAGCTCTTTGTTGATATACTTTAGATTTAAAATTTTAAGCTGACAGAAGAGTGGGTGGTATGAAAAGGTAATAGATATCCTTCTTTAAATTTTGTTCACATGTCATAGGATTGTATAATGGACTATCCTTCAGTGCTAAATCTTTTCTCTTATTGATACCTTTTTTCCATGGGGGAGGGGTGGAAACAGACAAACCAAAACCAAAAGGTCATTGCATACAGCATGAGTAATGTAGAGTTCTGAAATTATCTTCCTTCCAGAAAAATAAACATAAAAATTCCATTGAGAAAGTATTGATTGTATGAAAGCAATGACTTTAATATAAAAGCAAACATTATCCAGGGTTTGTAAAATCTCAATAGAAAATTAGCAATACATTTCAATCAATCAAAAATGGCTATTTAAAAAGGCCTAAAAAACAAAGGGTGATGTTTGGTACATTTAACAGGACCACAGAAGATTCTAAACAGCTAATTTTCTCTAGTTTATTGTCTGTATAACAAGAAAAACCAATTATTTTATATTTGTCTCCAAGGATTTACTAAACGACTGAAAAGGCAGAGAGAACTGGGAAAAGTGACTGTCAGAGTGGTTAAAAAAAGTTTTTATTTATATTATTTTACATAATCTTATAAAAACCTGGTTAGGAGGATATTATCACTTATAGGTGAAAGAACTCAGTCATAGTCAAAGACAGGGAGAGATTCTAATTGAATCCATGATTTCTGCCTCTAAAGTCCATATGTGCGCTTACTCACTGGGAGATTTCTCAAAAAGGAGACTGAAAGGAAGAAACAAGTAAAAGCAAATGGGTGGAGATGGTTAAGGAGGTTTTCTTTCCTTTTAAATTGAGGTGTAGCTAAGACAAGGGAGTGGGAGTAATGTATTGGAAAGCATTCATTGTGTTTAGGATTCAAAACAAATTGGCAGCTCTTTGAGGAAGTAAGAGGAGGATAACATAGAGAGAATGCAAAGGCTGCAGCTGAGGACCTTAGGGATTCATTAAATATGGTTTCATTAGTCAAGCATGGCATGCTCACTCTATCTTGTGGGCTTCTGAGGAGGAGTTCAATCATCCTTCCAGTAGTTTAATTTCTTTCAGGTTTGTTGTGTCAGTTACTTGGATGATATTTGATAGTCATGTAAGGCGGACAGGAATGGCCAAGAACTTCTCTTGTGGGAAACACATGAGCAGTAAAAGTCTCAGATAATGCCAATTCACATTTGCTTTTTCCCTTGTTTAGTCTTCCTGCCTAAGTCTGGGTGGGTACAACCTTTCAAGGAGGCAATTAATAATATGTATCAAAATCTTTTAAAATGTCCATTTATTTCCTTTATGAATTCTAAGTTATTATGTAAAGTAAATGATTGCACACACATGCACAAAGGTATACAGGAATATAACTGCCAAACTGGTATGTGTTTGAATGATTGAGCAAAGCAGCTTGGTACAGTCCTACTAATCACATAATTTAAGACATAGGAGCACTGAGGGCCAGTGGGCACAAGCAATGGCTGATGCCAGCTCACAGCAGTTCTTGATAGCTGATTGTGTCAATCTCTTTTTAATTCCAAATTCAGTGACCTCATATTGGTAGCTTGAAATTGTCCTTGATGGAGTATTTCACCAAGGAAATTGAGATACTATAGATCAGGACTTACTTTGTTTTGAGATCCAGTTGTTAAATATTTACCAGCATGCCACTGGACACAAGCCCTATCTATGCCCGTAGAGGATTGGCATTTGAGAGTCAATAAAATCCACTAGATGTATTTGTATGCCATAAGTTCAGTAAAAAAAAGTAACTTTTTTCTCTAATTTTTAGACATGTGTCGTTCCTGACAAGATGAGATCTTTTATGTCATGAAGTAGAAGATACAGCCAGAGTGATGATATACAGTTGCTTAAGTATTTCTCGCTTTCAAACTACAGTCATTAAGATTTCTGAGATATCTAATTGTCATGTAAAAGCTTTAAGGAGTGACTGTTACAACAGTAATTGGTATTTAGTACTTATACTTTATTTGACACCAAAGAATTTTCTTTTTACTTTATGTTTCTACGTCTAGCATATTTTTCAGACTCTGAAGTATAATTTAGAATGCCTATTACCTCAATGATAATGCAATTTGTTTCTAATTCAACAGGCTTTGTGAATTTTTGTTTGAATTTATGATTGGAACATGCTTCCTTTGAAAGAAATATAAGGGCTAGATTTCGCATTCATTTTCTTTCTTTGTATTTTGGTATACCACTGCTATCTAACTTCTTATCATTAACGGACTTCCTAAGAATACCAACAGCACTTAATATAATAAAAAATTCTTTCACACAACCAAGATAGAAATCAGGACTGAAATTTATTCTGGTTTAAATGGACATTATTTTGTATCCATTATGTATATTTAATAATGGCATAATAATACTTTAATTGATAGGGAGGAACACAACATTCAGTCCTACAGGTTGAATCATATTCTCCTAGTACCAAAGTTACTCCATAGTCCTAAGTTAGTAACCTTAAAAATGTAAATTTCAGGCTCATGACCAGTAATTCAGTAACAAAAGAAGTTGTTAGGTATGTTAATGGAGTGAATGTAAAAATAACGTTTACTCAGAAAATATATGTATTGACTATATGTGCATAGCTCTATGCTCATGCCTTTTATTTGAGTCCACAGTATATGCTTTGTAAATACTTGAGGAAAAAGGATGGAAGAAAAGAAGGGTCCTGGAGGAATATATATAAATGTGATACTCAGGACTTTTCTACAAAAAGCACAAAATTCTAGTTAAGGAGGTGTATTCATCAAGGTTCTCCAGAAAAACAGAGCTAATGTGATGCGAGAGATTTATTTTAAGGAATTGGCTCATGTAATTGTGGAGGCTGGTAAATCTAAAATCTAAAATCCAGGCTGGAGACCAGGGAAGAGTTGCAGTTCAAGTCTGAAGACCATCTGCTGGCAGAATTCTTTCTTCCAGTGAGGTCAGTCATTTTTCTATGACTCAACTTATTGGATGAGACTTGTCCACGTGACTGAGCATAATATGTTTTATTCAAAGTCTATGAATATGTTTTAAATGTTAATGTCATCTAAAAATGCCTTCAAAGAAACATCTAGAATAATATTTAACCAAATCTCTGGATACTGTGACCTAGCCAAGTTGACACAAAAATAACCATCACAGGAGGCAAAACCTTAATACACAAAAAGTTAAAGAAAAGGACATATTTAATTAATTGTGGGTTACAAATATATGCTAAATGTTATAGGCACTGATTGAAAAGAAATAGCCCTCAGAATTGAATGGCTGGAAAGGTGATATGAAGAAGTATACTCTGAGTTGTGCTTTGTGTACGGGTGGGATTCTAACATAAAAACTAAGAATGTCTCATGTAAGACAGAGTGTTAGCAGTGTTAAACATGTAAAAATATTTTGAAGTCATTTCCTTGATGGGTTGCCTAATCTGTGCCAGGTACTAATTGAGATCCCAAAAGGCATTATTTCATTGAACTGAAGAGTCAGGGGTATACATTTTGGAAAGGATCTCTCAGCTTTGAATTTAAGATCAAACATTAACAATGGCCTGAAAGATCAGATTCACTATCCTATTAACACTAACTTCCTGCAAAATAAATTGGATGCTTACTATTTCATTTAACAGACGAGAGCTCATTTAGTGATAGATCTGCCTCTACTAAGCAGTACAAACAGTTAACAGCAAATTTCTTAACAGCAAAAGAGACTCTATTAACTTATATATATATATAGGGGATATTTGCCACATGGCTATTATAACGGTAAATTTAAAATTATATTTCAATTAATTTATTCATTAAAAATATTGAATGAGTATGTATTATGCTCCAGGCATTGTACTATGTTCTAGAAATACAAGAACAAATGAGAAAGACAAGATCATATAGTCATGGAGTTTATAGTCTAGTTGGGGCATTTCTTTTTTTTAATTATTTTTAAATGTTTTTAATTTTTTGGCTGTGTTGGGTCTTCGTTTCTGTGCGAGGGCTTTCTCTAGTTGTGGCAAGCGGGGGCCACTCTTCACCGCGGTGCACGGGCCTCTCACTATGGCGACCTCTTTTGTTGCGGAGCACAGGCTCCAGACGCGCAGGCTCAGTAGTTGTGGCTCACGAGCCCAGTTGCTCCGTGGCATGTGGGATCTTCCCAGACCAGGGCTCGAACCCGTGTCCCCTGCATTGGCAGGCAGATTCTCAACCACTGCGCCACCAGGGAAGCCCGGGGCATTTCTTTATTCACTAAAAATATTATATATCCTGTAACATTAGAGTGCCTACAATGTAATAGACAATTAATAGAATGCAGCTATTATTAATAAAAATTCTTTTAATTTATTTTCCTCTATACACAGACACACACAATATGTTCATATACACACATACACATACAAGTGCAATCTGTAATACTCCCCTCCTTGACCTCCTTTATTTGTCAGAGTTTCAAACACAAAAATAACTTCAAACTAAATAGTCCTATCACAGAATCAAACCTTATGAAAATACACAAAACTTGACATTGATTTAATACCCAATCTTGCCCTTGGGTGTGTGAATCACATTGCAGTTTGTTTTAGAAAATCATGTAGCACATTTATGATTCAGAGGCTTGGGAGAGAGGTTGTCCCAGACAAGCAAATGTGATTCAAAAAATGCAAAATGCAGGAATGACTGCATAGGGAAAATATCCTAAAGACTTCTCATTCAGGCAGGTTGTATTCCCTTGGAACACAGCATGTGGGAAACTTCAGCTCTCAGCAGTGTGTGAAAAGCACACTTTTCCTTTTGCAGTATAGCTTTAATTGCTCCCCTATGGTTTGGCTGCACAGAGGACCCAGAACACTGAAGGAAGTGTTCACCTTAAGCATTTGTTGATAATCTTGGGTTTTCCCTTGATATTTATTGTGGGATTCCTGTAAATATAATATAATCAGGTAAGAATTTAATTCATGCACTGCTGGCATTTTCTAGGCCTACTTCTATTAAGAATACAACTATCTATTACATTACATACAATATATATATATAGCTGAGAAAGTAATGCCCTCACCAGTCACTTATACTTAAAATACACCAATGTCTTTCCAACTTAAAATGTCTCCCCTTGGATATACTTTTAATCCAAATGACTGTTACTGCAGACTTCAGAGTTTGATTTATCTGTGGCTACTTACCCTTATGAATTGAAGTCATACCCTGGGTCTTTGTCTCCGGTAGGCTTGTCACCCATTTGGGTTGTTCCATTCACTTCAGAGTAGTGATGATAATTTTGCTGTGGAAAATGGATGTGATAAAAATTCTATTCATTAGGTATGATCTCTTGGGAGCATATTTTATATGCATGCATAATAGCATAGCAGTTAATAGCACTGGCTTTAAATCATAGAGGTATAGGTTTAAATCCTCATTCTAACTCTCTGTAGCTCTGAAATTTCTGCCAAGTTATTTAACATCTCTGAGTAATTATCTCAGGGTTGCTGTGCTGTTAAATTATTATATGTAAAAAGAATTTAAAACTGTGCCTGGCACAAAGTATGTGCTCACAAAATAGTAATGTTAATTTATTAGTTATGGGACATTTTTGGGGGTTGGGAAAGAACAATAATATTTGGGTTTATTAGTGACTATATAAATAGTTACACTACTAAAAATATGACTACAACAAAGGGTTTGTTTCAGAAAGACTTTGTTAGGATTTGGATGTGAGAAGCCTGGGATTCAGATCAAAATTGTGTAGTTCCCATAGGCAAAGCGCACCATTTTGAGGATATTCAGGTGATGCTAAGTGAAAAACCTTTTCATTCTTGGTTTATTTTGGGTAATCGTAGCAAGAATGTAAACTGTTCAGGAAATTTGATATTTCATTTGCCTCGATCAAAATGTTTTATTTAAAAAAGAATATCTAAATTACTGAGGATATTTATATAAATTTGTGATTTATATGTGTGAATGCCTGTAGTGAGTGATGCCATCATCCAAATCACATATAACAAATGGCTTTTATGTTTTATTTGCATATTTAGGAATACACTGTAGAAAAATAAAATTCCAGAAAGGGAGAGTGAGTACCTCTGAAAATCCTCTCCTTCATAAATGCAATGAGAACAAGAGCAAAATTGTCAAAATCAACTTTTCCAGAGCTCTGGAAATTACTCAAAGATTTGCAACAAACTGAAGACAGTTTATTCAAGAAAAAAGGCTGGATTTTTGTAAGAACAGTGAGCTTTGTGGCATTTTAACGTGCCCTATTTCCATCTACTTCTTCCTAGCTCAGTAATAACTGTGAAAACCTGTAGCCATTCCACTATTGTAGCTATGAAAACCAGCCTTGTAGCAGTCAGTCACTTATGAGGTTATAATGGATTTGAAGTTTGTCCCAAAGGCCCTATCCCCAGAGAATTGTCACTATTTGACCTATCTGGTAGACCCTGGAAAAGTCCATTCTCTAAGATTTTCTTTATTTGACCAGACTCAGAGCTCTCTATGGAACAGCCCTAACCCTAAGGGCATATTTAGAAAACAATCAGTGGTAATTGTTTAACCTTGCAGCTCCCTAAGGCTAGGATTTACAAATGGCTGAAAAAAAATTAGAAGGAAAACCTGGAGAATGAGATACCGTATGGGGCTTTGTAAGCTTCCTGTATATTTCTGGGAATAGAGAAGGTCACATGCATGTTCAGAGCTTTGCACATGCTCAGGAAAGATCCTGATAGGGATAGAGAATGATAATCAGATAGTTAGTTTAGAAATCCCACTAGGAGACTGTAGATAGAGAGGGAACTTTAGGGGGCTTTGGGAGACCACAGTAAGTGAATGATCACTCAAGAAGGCAATGGGAAACTCTTTAAACAATGAGGGCTTGCTTGACCCTTGAAGCAGAGCAAGTTGCTTAGCAGCAAAGCTAGACAAGCTTGCCTAGCAACAAAACCAAGCAAACTTACTTAGGAACAAAAACATGCAATGGAGGCACACACCATGCCTCAAGACAATAAAACAATAGTGGAAAAATACAGCCTATATCCTGCCCAATGATGTCAGTAAGTTAATGGCCCCTAAGACATGCTGTCTGCATACGTAAAAAGCAATAATTTGGGAAAGGTGACATTACAAAGTGAATGACCCTCATTGTACTGAGACCTGAAATAATTTTTCCATAGCACCAAGACAGTCCCAGATGGGCCATATAGGGTCAAAAACTCCCCTGCCCATCATGTAGGAAGAGTTACCGATGGAAGACTCAAAGAATGAGGAAGAAGGTGGTCTTCACTCCCCCACCCCTTTCCTTTGATTATAAAAATGTAACCCACTAAGTACTTGGGGCAACTCAACACTCACTTGCCTGCTCATTTATAGGCCTCACAAGTGTCCTATTCTAATAAATCACTTCTTATCTATCATTTTGCCTCTCAATGAATTCTTTGTGTACTGAGACATAAAGAACTGGAACTTCTCCTCGGAGCCCCCCAAGACAAATTTCTGTGGTTTCAATCCTAATTTCTCACATTTGGGGGACATGAGGTTCTGCACAACCAGAAAGCTAAGGTTAGCGCAGAGTTGTAAACTGCATGAGGGAGCAGTGAAGGCATGCCTCAAAACACACACACACGCACACACACACAACACTTTAGAAAGGCTGGGAGACTTATTGTTTTAAGACATTTAAGAAAATCTCTGTCCAATAACTAAGCTAATGGAAGAGACTTCTATGACTGCACATGACAAAGATTACATACTTTACAAAATTATCCCAGGGAAGTCATAAAACAAACAACCACCAGTGATAATCACAAACCTAACCCCCAGAGTGGTTGGTTTGATTTGCAGAGATGAACATTATATTTTTTAAACTCTCCAGTTTAAAAAGAGAGAGAGAGAGACATGCACAAAGAATCATGAAAGCATGGCATATAAACAAGAATAAAAGCAGGCAATAGAAACTTATCCTGAGTGAGGAAGATATTGGAATTACTAATAATTTACTTAAAATCAGATAGTTTAATTACATGCAAATAACTAAATGAACAATGTTTGAATAACTATGGGACATATGAGATAATATCTCTCCAAATAGAGAATATCAATAAAGAGATAGACATTCTAAAAAAAAAAGAAAAAAAATAGAAATTCTAGGATTAAAAATAGTATAAGTGAAATTAAAACTTCACTAGAGGGGCTCAATAGTTGATCAGAACTGAAAGAAGAATAACAGTAACTTGAAAAACAGACAATTGAGATGACCCCTTCTGAGGAATAAAAAAATAAAAGAATAAAGAAAAATGAACAGAACCTCTGAGAGCCACCAATCACCATCAACAATCTATGCAATGGGAATCCCAGAATGAGAAGAGTGATACAAAGTAAGGGGCATAGGAATATTTGAATAAATAATGGCTCCAAACTCCAAAATTTGATGAAAAAAAAATCTGCACTTCAAAGAGGCTCAACCAACTCCAAGTAGGATAAACTTAAAGAAATTCACACTAAGATACATCATAGTCAAATTGTTGAACACCAAAGACAAAGATAAAATCTTGAATGAAGCAAGAGAGAAGTGATTCATCATATACAAGGTATCTTCAATAGACTAATAGCTACATTCTTGTCAGGAACTATGGAAGGCAAAAGACAGTAGGATGACATATCCATAGTGCTGTAAGAAAGACTGCCAACAATATTCTCCAAAATGAAAAGAAATTAAGACTTCCAAGATAAAGGAAAATGAGAAAATTTGTCAATAACAGAACTGATATACAAAAAAGTATTATAGGAAACCTGTCAGACAAATGAAATAGAGAGCACTGCTAAAAATAACTACATAGGTAAATATAAAAGACAGTATAAATATATCTCTGTTATAACTTTTCTCCCTTATCTGATTTAAAAGACAATTCCATAAAACAATAAATTAAAAAATTGCACTAAAAGTTGGTGGGCCTAGGGAACTTCCATGGTTGTCCAGGGTAAAAAATCTGCCCTCCAATGCAGGGGACACGGGTTTGATCCCTGGTCGGGGAACTCAGATCTCACATGCCACAAGCCCACAAGCCACAAATACTGAGCCCATGTACCGCAAACTACAGAGCCTAAGCACTCTGGACCCCACACACCACAACTAGGGAGAAGCCTGCTCACTGCAACAAAGAGCCCATGTGCCACAACAAGGAGCCCACGTGCCGCAACAAAGAGCCCACGCACTGCAATGAAAGATCCTGCAAGCCTCAGTGAAGATCCCGTGTGCTGCAACTAAGACACAACACAGCCAAAAAAAAAAAAAGTTGGTGGGCCTATAGTATATGGTGATGTATTTTTTACCACAATCAAATTACAAGAATGGAAAAGGGAACAGAGCAATACTAGAGCAAAGTTTTTGTGTACTGTTGGAATTAACCTGGTGAAACCTCAGTTAAATGATTTGAAGTTAAGATCTTAATTATAATTCCTAGAGCAACATACTAAGAAAATAACTTAAAAATATAGCAAAAGAAACAGTAAGGGAATTAAAATGTGATACTATAAAATATCTATTTAACACAAAAGAAAGCATTAATGAATAGAGAAATTTAAAAAGGCATAAGATGCATAGAAAACAAATAGTAAATGAAACACATAAAATGTACCTAATCAGTAACATAGTCAATATAAGCGTGTCTCTACCAATATGAGAAAAAATCAAATTAAGACAAAACTTGTTGCAAAAGACAAAAACATATCAATTCATCAGAAAGACATAAAATTATAATCATATAGGTACATAAAAAGAAAGCCCCCAAATACATGAATCCAAAAGAAAATTAAAGGGAGAAATAGACAATTCAAGCTAAGAGTTGGGAACTTCAATAATTAACTTTTAAAATGGATCTAACAACAAGGCAGAGATAAACAAAGAAACAGAGAACTTGAACAACACTATACACCAGCTAGACCTAACAAACACCTATAGAATACTCTGTCCAAAACAAGAGAATACACATTCTTCTCAAGTCCACATAAAACATTCTCTGTGATAGACCACATGTTAGGTCATAGAACAAGCTTAAATCAATTAAAAATAATTGAAATCATACAAACTACATATACCTCACACAGTGAAATTAAATCACAACTCAATAAGAGAAGTAAATTTGGGAAATCCACAAATCTGTGGATACTAAACAATAAATTTTTAAATTACTAGTTGATCAAATAGGACATCAAAAGGGAAATTAGAATATAATTGAAATAAACAGAAACAAAAACACAACATGACAAAGCTAATGGTAAGTGATTAAAGCAGTTTGTAGAGTGAAATTTATAGCTATAGTGAAAAAGAAAAAATATTTTGAATTACTAACATAACCTACCAACTTAACACACTGGAAATAGAACAAACTCAACCCAAAGCAGAGAAGGATTGAAATTAATAAAGACTAGTGCACAATAAAATGAAATAGGGAATAGAAAAACAATAAATAATATCATCAAAAGAAAAAGATTTTTATTTGAAAAACTCAAGAAAATTGACAAAACTATAGCTAGAATGACCAATAAAAAAACAGAAGTCTCAAATTAACAAAATCAGGAATGAAAAGGTCATCAATACTGAACTTACAGAAATATATATACACATGTAAGTTTAATGAACAATTTCATGCTAACAAATTGGATAACCTAGGTGAGAGGGAGAGGAACAAATTCCTAAAAAGACACAAAATATCAAAACTGACATGAGAAGAATTAGAAAATATGAATAGAGTCAAAAGAAGTAAAGGAAATTGATTAGTAACCAAAATAGTTCCATAAAGGAAACATAGTTCCATAAAGCCCACAACCAGATGACTTCAGTGTGAATTTTATATAACTTTAATAAATAATTAATACTAATTTTTTACAAACACCTCCAAAAGTAGTGGAAATTTTTCCTAACTCATTCTATGAAGCCAGTATACACTTATACCAACATCAGAGAGAGATATCACTAGAAAAGGAGCTTCAGATCAATATCTCTTATGAATATACACACACACACACACACACACAAACTCAACCAAAAAACAGTTAATTGAATTGATCAACATATATAAAGGATTATACACTGTGACTAAGTGGCCCTTATCCCAAGAATCCACGATTAGTTTGATATATAAAAATAAATCAGTATAAGACACCATGTAATAGAATAAAGGGCAGATACTACATAATCATCTCAATAGATAAAGAGAAAGCACTTGAGAGTTCCAATACCCTTTAATGATAAAAATTCTCAACATCCTAGGAATTGAAAGAAATGTCCATCACCTGATAAAGGACAGGTACAAAACCCCACAGCTAACATCATACATGGTGGTGAAAGATAAAAACTTCCTTTTAAGATCTGGAACAAGACAAGAATATATGCTCCACCTCTTCTATTCAGCATTGTGTTGGAGGTTCTAGTCTGGACAATTGGACAAGTAAAAGGAAGGCATTCAGATTGGAAAAGAAGATGAAAAACTACCTCTATTTGCAGGGACATAATCTTATGTATAGAAAATCTTAAAGAATCCACTAAGAAAACTAATGCAACTAGTTTATGAGTGCAGTGAGGTTGCAGAATACAAATTTGATATGCAAAAATCAGTAGCATTTGTATACAATGAAAATGAACTATCCAAAAATGAAATAAAGAAAACAATTCCATTTGCAATAGCATCAAGATGAATATGCTTAGGAATAAATTTAAGAAAGCTGTGCTGCATCTATATTCTGAAAATCACAAAATATTGTTGAAAGAAATTTTTTAAAGATCTACATAAATGGAAAGACGTCCTGTGCTCAAGAATGGGAAGATTTAATATTTTTAAGATATCAATCTCCACAAGTAGAGTTATAGATTCAATAAAATCTTATTAAAATCATGGATGTCATTTTTGGTGGAAATTGTTCCCAAAAATCATCTTGAAAAAGAAGAATCAAAAAGTCACATATCTCAGTTCAAAGCTTACTACAAACCTTCAGTAATCAAAACAATGTGATATGCCGTAAGAATAGATATATAGGTCAATTAAATAGAACTGAGGGTCCAAAAATAGAGCCTTACCTTTATGGTAAGTTGATTTTTATATTGTCTTTTAAACAAACAGCGCCAGAATAATTGGATATTCACATGCAAAAAGATGAAGTTGAAACCTAATATATACCATGCAAAAAGATGATCTGAAAACAAAATAGGGACCTAATGTAAGAGCTAAAATTATAAAAATAAAACATAGGCATAAATCTCCGTGACTTTGAATTTGGCAGTGGTTTCTTAGATATGACATCAAAATCATAAACTACATAGAAAAAATAAATTGTACTTCATCAAAATTAACACATTTATGTTTCAAAATACACTATCAGGAAAGTGAAAGAAGTCCACAGAATGGGAGAAACTATTTTAAAATCATATATCTAATAAGGGACTAGCATCAAAAATATATAAAGAAGTCTTGTAACTCAACAATAAAGACACAAATAACCCAATTTATAAAATGGGCAAAATGTTTGAATACTTTTCCAAAGAAGATATACAAATGGCTAATAAGCACATGAAAAGATGCTCAATAGCATTAATCATTAGTGAAATGCTAATCAAAACTGCAATAAGATATCACTTCACGTATATTAAGATGGCCATAATAAAAAAAATGGACAGTAACAAGTATTGGTGAGGATGTGAAAAAAATCAGAACCTTCATACGTTGCTGGTAGAAAAGTAAAATGGTGTAGCCAATTTGGTAAACAATCTGGCAATTTCTCAAAATATTAAATATAATTAACATATGAGCCAGCAATTCCGCTTCTGAGAATAAATGCAAGATAATTAAAAGCATATGTTCACACAAAAACTTACACATAACTACTCATATCAGCATTATTCATAATAGCCAAAGTGTGGAACTGATTCAAATACCCATAAACTAATGAATGGATAAATAAAATGTGGTTTAATCAAACAATGGAAAATTATTCTGTAATTTTTAAAAATGTACTGATACGTGCTACAACATAGACGGACCTCAAAAACATTAATCTAAGTGAAAGAAGCCAGTCACAAAAGATCGCATACTTCATTTATATCAAATATCAAAGTTAACCAAATCTAAAGACAGTAAGTAGACTAGTGGTGGCATAGGTCTGAGGGATACAAGTTTGAGGAAATAATAAAAGTAATCTCTGTTTCCGGTTCAGGGTGGTGAAATAGGAAGATCCTGAACTCACTTACTCCTGCGGACACAGCCAATCTACAACTATATAGGAAAAAAAATTAGGTGAGTGAATGCTACACATCAGGTGAATGAGAGAAAATCCACATTGAAGTGGGTAGAAGAGACTGAGACAAAATATTGCCATAATCCCTACCCTCCAGTATGTCAACCCCTCATCAGGAGGGAATGCAACCTCCCCACCCCAGCTTCTCCCTGAGGAGCACAGCATTTGAACACTGCATCAAGCACTCCAAATTTTAAGACCTGTAATTGAGAGAAAAGCCCCTAAAAAATCTAGTTTTGAAAACCAATGTGGCTTGAATCCACAGCACACACAAGGCCACAGCAAACTAAGAAACAGTTCTTAAAGGGCTTAACTACATGGCCTTGCCCACCCCAGGGCCCAGTGCAGAGGCAGCCAACTGAAAATCACCAAGATTCTCTGTGAAAGAGACTTATTTGCTTATATGAAAGCACCAGCCTAAGTGACAGACATTTAATGTAGCATACATCTATAAAACAGCTAGAAAACAATTAACATAAAGCTACAGAGTACATACATATCAATAATTACTTTAAATGTAAATGGACCAAATACTCCATTCAAAAGGCATAGAGTGGCTGAATGGAGAAAAACACAACATTCATCTATATGCTACCTACAAAACATTCACCTCAGATGTAAGGACACACAAGACTGAAGGTATGGAAAAGGATATTTCATGTTAATGGAAACGAAAAGAAAGCTGGGGTGCTATACATATATGAGATAAAATAGACTTGAAGACAAAGACTGCAGTAAGAGACAAAGATGATTGTTCCATAATGAGAAAGGGATCAATTCAACAAGAGGATGTAATATTTGTAAATATCTATGCACCCAATATTGAAGTCATCTAAACATATAAAACTAATATTAATAACACCTAATGGGAGAAATAGACAGCAATAAAATATTGCTAATAGGGGACTTTCATACAGCATTTTACCAATGGATAAATGATCTAGACAGAAAATCAATAAGGAAACATTGACCTTAAATTAAACATTAGGTAAGATGAACTTAACAGACATATACAGAACATGCTATTGAAAGCAAGAGAAAATACATTCTTCTGAAGTGCACATAGAACATTCTTTTTTGGGGAAAATTTAAGATTTTATTTTCAATTTTAGGTTAATTAACATTATCAGAAATAAATTTGATTTCATATTGTTTTTTTTTCATGTATTTTATATTATTTATTTTTTTAAACATCTTTTTGGAGTATAATTGCTTTATAATGGTATGTTAGTTTCTGCTTCATAACAAAGTGAATCAGCTGTACATATACATATACCCCCATATCACCTCCCTCTTGGGTCTCCCTCCCATGCTCCCTAACCCACCCCTTTAGGTGGTCACAAAGCACCCAGCTGATCTACCTGTGCTTTGTAGCTCTTTCCCACTACCTACCGATTTTATATTTGGTAGTGTATATATGTCCATGCCACTCTCTTCATCTCTGCATACACTTCCCACTCCGCGTGTCCTCAAGCCCATTCTCTAAATCTGCGTCTTTATTCCTGTACTGCCCCTAGGTTCTTCAGAACCATTTTTTTTTTTTTTTTTTTTTAGATTCCATGTACATGTGTTAGCATATGGTATTTGTTTTTCTCTTTCTGACTTACTTCACTCTGTATGACAGACTCTAGGTCCATCCACCTTACTACAAATAACTCAATTTCGTTTCTTTTTTCTGCTGAGTAATATTCCATTGTACATATGTGCCACATCTTCTTTATCCATTCATCTCTCGATGGACACTTAGCTTGTTTCCATATCCTGGCTATTGTAAATAGAGCTGCAATGAGTATTGGGGTACATGACCATTTTTCAATTATGATTTTCTCAGGGTATATACCCACTGGTGGGATTGCTGGGTCATATGGTAGTTCCATTTTTAGTTCTTTAAGGAACCTCCATACAGTACTCCATAGTGGCTGTATCAGTTTACATTCCCACCAACAGTGCAAGAGGGTTCCCTTTTCTCCACACCCTCTCCAGCATCTATTGTTTGTAGATTTTTTGATGATGGCCATTCTGACTGGTGTGAGGTGATACCTGATTTTAGTTTTGATTTGCATTTCTCTAATGATTAGTGATGTTGAGCATCCTTTCATGTGTTTGTTGGCAATCTGTATATCTTCTTTGGAGAAATCTCTATTTAAGTCTTTGCCCATTTTTGGATTGCGTTGTTTGTGTTTTTGATATTGAGCTGCATGAGCTGCTTGTAAATTTTGGAGATTAATCCTTTGTCAGTTGCTTCATTTGCAAATATTTTCTCCCTTTCTGAGGGTTGTCTTTTTGTATTGTTTATGTTTTCTTTTGCTGTGCAAAAGCTTTTAAGTTTCATTAGGTCCCGTTTGTTTATTTTTGATTTTATTTCCATTTCTCTAGGAGGTGGGTCAAAAAGGATCTTGCTGTGATTTATGTCACAGAGTGTTCTGCCTATGTTTTCCTCTAAGAGTTTTATAGTGTCTGGCCTTATATTTAGGTCTTTAATCCATTTTGATTTTATTTTTGTGTATGGTGTTAGGGAGTGTTCTAATTTCATTCTTTTACATGTAGCTTTCCAGTGTTCCCAGCACCACTTATTGAAGAGGCTGTCTTTTCTCCATTGTATATCCTTGCCTCCTTTATCAAAAATAAGGTGACGATTGGTGCGTGGGTTTATCTCTGGGCTTTCTATCTTGTTCCATTGATCTATATTTCTGTTTTTGTGCCAGGACCATACTGTCTGGATTACTGTAGCTTTGAATTATAGTCTGAAGTCTGGGAGCCTGATTCCTCCAGCTCCGTTTTTCTTTCTCAAGATTGCTTTGGCTGTTTGGGGTCTATTGTGTTTCCATACACATTGTGAAATTTTTTGTCCTAGTTCTGTGAAAAATGCCAGTGGTAGTATGATAGAGATTGCACTGAATCTGTAGATTGCTTTGGGTAGTATAGTCATTTTCACAATGTTGATTCTTCCAATCCAAGAACATGGTATATCTCTCCATCTGTTTCTATCATCTTTAATTTCTTTCCTCAGTGTCTTATAGTTTTCTGTGTACAGGCCTTTTGTCTCCTTAGGTAGGTTTATTCCTAGGTATTTTATTCTTTTTGTTGCAATGGTAAATGGGAGTGTTTCCTTAATTTCTCTTTCGAATTTTTGATCATTAGTGTATAGGAATACAAGAGATTTCTGTGCATTAATTCTGTATCCTGCTACTTTACCAAATTCATTGATTAGGTCTAGTAGTTTTCTGGTAGCATCTTTAGGATTCTCTATGTATTGTATCATCTCATCTGCAAACAGTGACAGCTTTACTTCTTTTCCGGTTGAGATTCCTTTTATTTCTTTTTCTTCTCTGATTGCTGTGGCTAAAACTTCCAAAACAGTGTTAAATAATAGTGGTGAGAGTGGAAAACCTTGCCTTGTTCCTGATCTTAGTGGAAATGGTTTCAGTTTTTCACCATTGAGGATGATGTTGGCTGTGGGTGTGTCATATATGGCCTTTATTATGTTGAAGTAAATTCCCTCTATGCCTACTTTTTGGAGGGTTTTATCATAAATTAGTGTTGAATTTTGTCGAAAGATTTTTCTGCATCTATTGAGATGATCATATGGTTTTTATCATTCAATTTGTTAATATGGGGTATCACATTATTGATTTGCATATATTGAAGAATCCTTTCTTGCCTGGGATAAACCCCACTTAATCATGGTGTATGATCCTTTTAAGGTACTATTGGATTCTGTTTGTTAGTATTTTGTTGAGAATTTTTGCATCTATGTTCATCAGTGATATTGGCCTGTAGTTTTCTTTCTTTGAGACATCTTTTTCTCATTTTGGTATCAGGTGATGGTGACCTCGTAGAATGAGTTTGGGAGTGTTCCTCCCCCTGCTATATTTTGGAAGGGTTTGAGAAGGATAGGTGTTAGCTCTTCTCTAAATGTTTGATAGAATTCACCTGTGAAACCATCTGATCCTGGGGCAAGCAAGAGAAAAGCAACAAATAACATACAATAGAACACCCACAAGGTGAACAGCCGATCTTTCAGAAGAAAGTTTGAAAGCCAGAAGAGAGTGGCAGGACATATTTAAATGTGTTTTGTTGATAGATTTTTTATTGATAGATTTGTTTGTTGATAGATTTTTTATCACAGTCTCAATTTCAGTGCTTGTGATTGGTCTGTTTATATTTTCTATTTCTCCCGGGTTCAGTCTCAGAACGTTGTGCTTTTCTAAGGATTTGTCCATTTCTTCCAGGTTTTCCATTTTCTTGGCATACAGTTGCTTGTAGTAATCTCTCATGATCCTTTGTATTTCTGCAGGGTCAGTTGTTACTTCTCCTTTTTCATTTCCGATTCTGTTGATTTGAGTCTTCTCCCTTTTTTTCTTGATGAGTCTGGCTAATGGTTTATCAATGTTGTTTATCTTCTCAAAGGACCAGCTTTTAGTTTTATTGATCTATGCTATTGTTTCCTTCATTTCTTTTTCATTTATTTCTGATGTGATTTTATGATTTCTTTCCTTCTGCTAACTTTGCAGTTTTTTTCGTTCTTCTTTCTCTAGTTGCTTTAGTATGGTTAGGTTGTTTATTTGAGATGTTTCTTGTTTCTTGCAGTAAGATAGTATTGCTATAAACTTCCCTCTTAGAACTGCTTTTGCTGCATCCCATAGGTTTTGGGTCATCGTGTTTTTATTGTCATTTGATTCTAGGTATTTTTTGATTTCCTCTTTGATTTCTCCAGTGATCTCTTGGTTATTTAGTAGTGTATTGTTTAGCCTCCATTTGTTTGTATTTGTTAAAGATTTTTTCCTGTAATTGATATCTAGTCTCATAGGGCTGTGGTCAGAAAAGATACTTTATATGATTTCAATTTTCTTACATTTACCAAGGCTTGATTTGTGACCCACGTTATGATCTATCCTGGAGAATTTTCCATGAGCACTTGAGAAGAAATTGTATTCTGTTGTTTTTGGATGGAATGTCCTGTAAATATCAATTAAGTCCATCTTTTTTAATGTTTCATTTAAAGCTTGTGTTTTCTTATTTATTTTCATTTTGGCTGATCTGTCCATTGGTGAAAGTGGGGTGTTAAAGTCTCCTACAGTTATTGTGTTACTGTTGATTTCCCTTGTTATGGCTCTTAGCATTTGCCTTATGTATTGAGGTGCTCCTATGTTTGGTGAATAAATATTTACAATTGTTATATCTTCTTCTTGGATTGATCCCTTGGTCATTATGTAGTGTCCGTCTTTGTGACTTGTAATAGTCTTTATTTTAAAGTCTATTTTGTCTTTTATGAGAATTGCTACTCCAACTTTCTTTTGATTTCCTTTTGCATAGAATATCTTTTTCCATCCCCTTACTTTCAGGCTGTATGTGTCCCTAGGTCTGAAGTGTGTTTCTTGTAGACAGCATCTATATGGGTCTTGTTTTTGTATCCATTCAGCCAGTCTATGTCTTTTGGTGGGAGCATTTAATCCATTTACATTTAAGGTAATTATCAATATGTATGTTCCTATTACCATTTTCTTAATTATTTTGAGTTTGTTATTGTACGTCTTTTCCTTCTCCTGTGTTTCTTGCCTAGAGAAGTTATTTTAGCATTTTTTGTAATGCTGGTTTGGTGGTGCTGAATTCTCTTAGCTTTTGCTTGTCTGTGAAGGTTTTAATTTCTCTGTCAAATCTGAATGAGATCCTTGCTGGGTAGAGTAATATTTGTTGTAATTTTTTCCCTTTCATCACTTTAAATATGTCCTGCCACTCTCTTCTGGCTTTCAGAGTTTCTTCTGAAAGATCAGCTGTTCACCTTGTGGGTGTTCTATTGTATGTTATGTGTTGCTTTTCCCTTGCTGCTCTAATATTTTTTCTTTGTATTTAATTTTTGATAGTTTGATTAATATGTGTCTTGGCTTGTTTCTCCTTGGATTTTTCCTGTATGGGTCTCTCTGCACTTCCTGGAATTGATTGACTATTTCCTTTCCCATATTGGGGAAGTTTTCAACTATAATCTCTTCAAATACTTTCTCACTCACTTTCTTTTTCTCTTCTTCTTCTGGGACCACTGTAATTCGAATGTTGGTGCATTTAATGTTGTCCCAGAGGTCTCTGAGACTGTCCTCAATTCTTTTCATTCTTTTTTCTTTATTCTGCTCAGCAGTAGTTATTTCCACTATTTTATCTTCCAGGATAAAATCTTTTATTATCCATTCTTCTGCCTTAGTTATTCTGGTATTGATTCCTTCTAGAGAAATTTTAATTTCATTTATTGTGCTGTTCATCATTGTTTGTTTGCTGTTTAGTTCTTCTAGGTTCTTTTTAAACATTTCTTGTATTTTCTCCATTCTATTTCCACGATTTTGGATTATCTTCACTGTCATTACTCTGAATTCTGTTTCAGGTATACTTCCTATTTCCTCTTCATTTGTTTGGTCTGGTGGGTTTTTACCTTGTTCCTTCTTCTGCTTTGTGTTTCTCTGTCTTCTCATTTTGCTTAACTTACTGCGTTTGGGGTCTCCTTTTTGCAGGCTGCACGTTCGTAGTTCCCATCGTTTTTGGTGTCTGCTCCCACTGGGTAAAGCTCATTGGGTGTGTATGCTTCCTGGTGGAGCAGACTGGTGCCTGTGTTCTGGTGGATGAGGCTGGATCTAGTCTTTCTGATGGGCAGGACCTTGTCCGGTGGTATGATTTGGGGTGTCTGTGACCTTAGTATGATTTTAGGCTTCCTCTCTTCTAATGGGTGTGGTTGTGTTCCTGTCTTGCTAGTTGTTTGGCATAGCATGTCCAGCACTGTAGCTTGCTGGTCATTGAGTGGAGCTGGGTCTTAGCGTTGAGATGGAGATCTCTGGGAGAGCATTTGCCATTTGATGTTATGTGGAGCCGGGAGGTCTCTGGTGGACCAATGTCCTGATCTCGGCTCTCCCACCTCAGAGGCACAGCCCTGACACTCAGCCGGAACACCACGACCCTGTCAGCCACACAGCTCCAAAGTCCAGAACTCCACACTCCATAGGTCCTTTCTTCCACTTGCTGCCTCTCCCCTTTTGTCTGAATGTATATTCTTATTAAGCCCTTTTAAAGCACACTGGCCCAGTACCTCAGCTTTCAAGGCAGCAAATTTCTTAGCTTGTGAATCCGTATGTCTAAAAGTGAATCAACATGTAGAACCATCTGGCCACTTCTTGCACATACAGAAGCAATGATGGATTCAGGCTAACCTCAGCAATCGCCATTGACCAAATTGACCCTTAGTCAAATGGCACTAAGCACCGCTGGTGAGAACATTCTTTAGAATAGATCATATGTTAAACTATAAAACAAGTCTTAAGAAGATTAAAATTATATCAAGCATCTTTTCAACCACAATGATATGAAACTAGAAATTGATTACAGAAAGAAAACTGGGAAGTTCATAAATATGTGGTGATTAAACAACATGCTACTAAATGAGCAATTTTTCAAAGAGGAAATCAAAAGATAAATTAAAAAAATACCTTGAGACAAATTAAAAAGGGATATACAACATACCAAAAGTTATGGGATACAGCAAAACCATTTCTAAGAGGGAATTTCAAAGAGATGAATGCCTACTTGAAGAAACAAGACAAATCTCAAATAAACGATCTAACTTTACACTTCAAGGAAATAGAAAAAGAATGAACAAAACCCAAAATTATTAGTAGGAAGCAAATAACAATGATCAGAGCAGAAATATATGAAATAGAGACCAAAAAGACAATAGAAAAGATCAATGCAACTAAGAGTTTGTTCTTGAAAAGATAGAGCAATTTGACAAATCTTTCTCTAAAATCACCAATCAAAAAAGAGAAGACTGCATCTTTATTTACTGTTAAAAAGTTAAAGCTAATAACTAAAGACACATCAGGATGACATATAGAGAGCAGGTGAAAAATGCCCATTTGGGGTTTGTGAAAGTCAGTCTAGTCTTTGTTTTATATATGGTAGAGGGGAAACTTCTCTCAACCATTATACGACAATGTAGTGAAACACACCTCCTTTTAAAAATAAGTTAAAAAATAGTAAAAGGAATTTTGTTCTTTATCTCAGATGCAGTGATGTTCCTTCTTAACAGTAATGTATAAATAAAACATTAAGTAGAAAAAAATAAAATGGAATAAATTAAGGAGAAATAAAAAGAGACTTCAAATTTTTCTTGACGTTTACACTCACTCCAGAGAAGAATACTGAGTTGTTTAGCAACATCATTGTGGAGTAGCATAGGGATGTGTGAATCTTTGTGTCCCTAGTGGACAGTCTTCAGAATATTTTGAGACTGACATGACAGATGATACTAAGTTTATGTGACCCAATGGACCAGATCCCATATGAACCATATACCTTCTCAGTAGCAAAAATTAGCAGGAAACAAACTCACATATGACTTGCCTGAGCAAAAGAGTAGAAACCCATAAACTCATACCAGCTCATGAGAACTGACTATTGAATTTTCAGGAATTTTGAAGTCATTTGTTATAAACAGCCATTATTAAAATATAAATTATATAAACTTACCATTTAAATAAATTATATTAAGTAATAAGTACTCAAAACATCACTTCGTACTTACTTTACTATTACCTATGCTCATGAAGTTATTTATATCTATTATATTTCTATAATAAAAATACTGCATAAATGTGTTACTGTATAGCTTTATCTAACTATGCATTGGGTAGCATCATAATGTTAAATTGAAATTAGACGTAAATAGAATATTCACACCATGGAAATTAGTAAATGCTATAAAGTCTCTGTTGCTTTGTTGATTTACTACTGTTGAGGAACTAATAAAGGAAATATTAATAATTCAGATTAACCTTAAACATGTGTCATGTCTATAATGACTACATTGTGAATAGTACAAGAAAATGGGGACGTATTCTTCTATTATTTGATACTGGTCCCTCCCTGTACAGTCTTTCTACAAACTTCATACCGACTGACACAACCTAGCAACTGTTCCCTTTATTTCTCCTCATGGGCCCTATATTCCACTCTGCACAATGGCTTGACTGCACCTTTCTAATTATAAATCAAATCTCATCACTTCCTGTTTAGATTTTTTCATTGCCTTCTCATCACACTTAAAATAAAATCCAGACTCTTTTCATAGCTCAGTATATTCTGGTTCCTCCTTCTCTGACGACATCTTGTTTCTCTTCTCCTTTTTACCACTTTAAGTGTAGGTTTCCTGTTCAGCTACATAGAGTGTGCAATCTGTGCAGTCCATAGGACCCTGTGCTCGGAAGGGTTTCAAACTTTGTTTAATCATCTGCTGTTGCTGTCTTCAAAGTCTTAATAATTTTTAAACAAGGGGCCCCACATTTTCATTTTACATTAGGACCTGCTAATTATGTATGTGGCCATTCTCATTACACTTTAGCCATACTACCCTTATTTCTTTTTCTCAACTGAGACAAACTCTTTTTCACCTTAGAACTATTGCCATCCACATGCTCTCTTCCTAGAAAGCTTTTCACTCAGCCATTTCCCAAACTGTTTATTTTTGTCATTTAAGACTCAGCTCCATATCAACATTTGTGTGAGATCTTACCTATCACGTAATCTAAAGAAGTAGCTCCTTAGTGATTGTACCCCATCACTCAGTTTTTATTGTCTTCATAATATTTACCTTTTGCTGAAATTATCTTTTTCCTTTAATGGTTTATCTGCTTATTGTCTATACATCCTCATTAGAATTTTAACTATGTAAGAGCAGAGTTTTTACCTTTGAAGCTCAGCACTCTACTACCAGCAGCTGGAACAATACCTAGCACATAACAGTCATTCAATAAATAGCTGCCAAATAAGTAAAGGAATCCATTCCTTTCTATCATCTACCATAACACAACTCTAGTTTGCCTCATCTGAAAACTTTCCCATGTTTAACACCATTGGGCTCCTGTCACATCAGTCACTGAAATGATCTTTCAGCATTTGTTATAGTTTTGGTTTCTTGTATTTAATGCACATCTTTTTTCCTTCAGTCATAAACTCTGCTTTCTTGGTGATGTTATAAAACACTATAGACGCTGGAGAAGAATTCACCATGGTTTCAGAGAATAGAAATGGCATTCAAATCCTACTTATACTACCTATAGCTCTTGTAACAATAGGCATGGTACTTAACTGTTCCAGGCTTCCTTTATTTATAAAACCCACTAATGTTGTGTAGATTACATGAGAAAAGGTGTGAAAAGAATTTAGCAGAGAACTAGTGGGTAGAAATTCCTCAATATGTATTAGCACTGATTCTTTTTTTTTTTTTTTTTTTTTATTTATTTATTTATGGCTGTGTTGGGTCTTCGTTTCTGCGCGAGGGCTTTCTCTCGCTGCGGCAAGCGGGGGCCACTCTTCATCGCGGTGCGCGGGCCTCTCACGATCGCGGCCTCTCCCGTTGAGGAGCACAGGCTCCAGATGCGCAGGCTCAGTAATTGTGGCTCACGGGCCCAGCCGCTCCGCGGCATGTGGGATCCTCCCAGACCAGGGCTCGAACCCGTGTCCCCTGCACTGGCAGGCAGACTCCCAACCACTGCGCCACCAGGGAAGCCCTAGCACTGATTCTTATAACAAATTTCTCCAATTCCTGGAATCACAGCTATCGATGATAGGAGGATATCTTCACTTACCTGTAAGTTTATCTAGCTGTGACTAAAAAACTAAAGACACTAATAAGACACTAAATTGTTTGGTTTATTGTAAGGAATGAAATTATACGTATATATGTATATATACATATACACATTTATATATAAATAATATGTAAGTGAAGATATACATTTGTACCATATAGATAGGTAGATATATATTTAGATATCTATCCATCTAGATAGATAGCTAAAAGTAGTATGTGTACATACTACCTTAGAAATACTGAATTATTTGTTTATATTTTGTTAGCCAATGTGTTCCATAGATATACACACAAAGGATACTTTAATTCTGAGAAGGTGAAACACCATTCAGCTCTAGTATTTCTTATAATTATGCTTGCTGATATTCCATTTTTTTAGTGCAATTCTATGTCACCCTAGAGTTTCTGGTTTCAGATCACACCCAATTATATTTCCAAACCACACACAAATATTCTATAAATGACAATGGTATTCTTTAGAGACATTTTTGAACCTGCTATTTTGAGACAGTTTTTCATCACTAAGGAAAAATCTAAGAAGTAAAAACAAAAACATCAACTGGGTTTTCTGGCCATGCCTATTGACAAAGGTGCCATAACATTTTTAAAAAGGAATTGAAAAGCAGTGTTGAAATGCTGAGAGCATAGTTTATTGTAAATGCCTGAATCAGAGCAAACAGCCAGTGAAAGGTCAACATAACAGCCCATTGATCTGTACAAGCACATTTGCTAAACCCAGCAATAAATTTCCCCAAGAGCCACAGCAGCAATTCCTTCAAATATTTGTGGTATCTTTTTGTATGAGGCAGCTGACCAGAAAGTATAGCAGAATTTGCCCTTTATCATTGTTAGCACAAAGTCAGTAAACTATGGGCCTACTGTAAGGATTTTAAACATTATTTTTCCCATAAATTTAAATTTATTGGACCCACATGTTGAGCACATACATGTCAGTCAATGATCTACACCCTTTGACAACAGTAATTATCAATACCATTAATAATATATTGTCCCTGTCATTCAGGAGTTCAGTCTATTCAGGGAGAAATGATAAGACAATGGAACAACTGCTATACTACAAGTATACAAGACTGGCACTGGAAAACTTAGGTAATCTCTAAATTTTTCTCTTTTATGCTGATGTGTTTTTGGAGCTCATGAAAAATTTTACAAAATAATTTATATTTGAGCTGCTCTTGAAATATAAGTAGGAAAAAAACAGCAAAATAAACCTGCCCCCAAAGAGGGTAGAATACCCTGAGGAAAAAGAAAAGAAAGAAAGAAAGGACACCGTTAAGAAAACAGAGGTCTTGCTCAGGGAATAGCAGGGTTGTGGTAGGGAAATACTATAGGAATGCCAGGGTACATGCTATTACCTGCTATGTGATTAAGCTGTTCAACAAAATTAAATTTTCAGAAGTTAATGAATAAGCATGTGAAAGCCAACAGCAACAATAAAACAAAAACAAGTTTCAAATCCTCTGTACCCAAGCATGAATAATCTCTCTCACTGAGCTATTCTTTATTCTCATCTGCAGTTCATCCAATCATCACTTAAAGATTTCTATCCAAGGTAAATACTCCTATATTTTAAACATGTGGTCTATCTTTTGGTTATTGGTAGGGTTGCCTTATAAGATTTGGACACTCAGGTAAATTTGAACCTCAGACAAACAATAATTTTTTTAGTTATAAATGTCCCAAGTAGTGTCTGATCTTTCTCTCTATTATTCTACTAACAGCTTTTAATAAGTTCTCTTATCACAGTTTTTTTTTTTTTTAATAATTTGATAGTAAGGTGCTTGGAGTGATTTTTAAAATTTTTATTATAATTTACTTTGCATATTCTCTATGCCTTCAAATTCACTGATTGTTTCTTCTACAGGGCCTAATCTGTATATCCTGTACAATGTGTATATACTGTAATATAACTTTATTTCAGAGATTGTATTTTTACCTCTAGAAATTTGCATATACTCTAAAGCGTATGGATATCCAGAAAGTATTGGGAAGAAATTAGGATGCATTTTTAGCACCCTACCAACTGTTTTCTGTGTATTATGGATAGTCATTATTACAAAATCCTAGTGGTCATTGAATCCCCAAACACTTTGCCAGTTAATCTTGGCTAGTGTTCTTCACAGAACAGTGAAAAAATCTGTGAAGATTTTTAGATTGAAGGCTCACTTCAAATATTATTGCTTGAATGCATGAGTATGTATGTTTGCACACACACAAACACACAAAAATAACCAAAATAACCATATATGTGTGTGCACAAACACACACAGATGAGATATATATTTTCTTCTTAGGGCCCACTATGGCATGCTGTAACTTTTTTTTTACATGCTGTTGACCCAGTTTTGAGGCCCTGACTAGAGACCAGTCAGTTCCCCTTCTTGAGAAGCCAGTTACGTCCACATCTCCCTGTACTCTCACACTCCAGGCCACCATGTACCTGCCCTAATCACCTCAGGGCAGGTACCCGACAACAAATGGCAACCCCTATGCCCCCAAGTGTGCTGAAATTATTTAAATTAGCCAAATTAGCCAGGCTGGCCCCTGTGCTTCCCATGCCTCTGCATGGCATCCTATGTTCTCCCCAGGCAACCATGAGTATAAGAAAACTCTAAAAGTCTTTCCAGTTTCTCCCTCTTGATCTGCATCAGACCTCACCATACCTCACCCAGGTAACATGATTAAAGAACATACCGAGTGTGTTCATTGTCCTAGGCCTTGAATCATTATAACCAGGCAAATAATCACATTTCCAAACCTTGAAAGCAAACTACACCAAAAATAAAAAAAATGTACTGTGCACTTATTTTTTTTACTTCCTACATTTTTACCTGCATATTAAACATGAGGGTATTTTTAACAAAGATAAGTATGGCCATATGTTTCCTTTATTTAAAGGAAAAGAATGACTATTTTAAGAATTTCTGAAGAACACATTTCAGTATAAAATCAATCAAGAATACGGTCTAGTTTGTTAGTAGAAAGGGATTGAGTTGTGTTTTTAAAGCAAATGGGATTTACATCAGAAAATGAGATGCTTACGAATCTGTGGAAGGACAGAGGTAGTGAAAATAAAGGAAGAATAAAGGTAAAGAAAGTAACATCTAGCATTCAAGAATTTAGAAAAAGTAAAAATTGCAGAAACCACTTCTGATAAACTCAACTGTCTGTAGCACCAAAGTGACTAATTTGCCACAAGATACTCAAAGCTACATGCAAAAGTTTATTTTACGATGTGTGCTTGTCAATGCTACAGCAGAAATAATGGTTTCTGCTTGTCTTGTAACTTTCAAATATTGTAGGGAATACCTTTCATTGGCAATTTCAAATTTGAGACCTTGCTAGCAGGGTTTCTGAAATACGTCGTTTCTTAACATTCAATCCCTGTGATAGACAGGAGAGCTCTGAATGGCTAAGAGATAGTCTGGATCATCCACCCCTTTCCCTATTAAGCATCCTTACACAGTCTTTTATTAATATTTAATTTAAAAGAATGATGTCAACTACAGTGTTTTTCTTTATAACGGGATGATACTATGCCTTGTACAAACTAAGATGCATTCAGCTTCTTCCTGAAAAGGAAGAGACCATAGCACAATCAATTACTGTTTCCATCTTAATATGCTGTTTCTTTTACTCATTTTTCAGTCAAAATCTTCTTTTGATTTATTAGAAGACTCATTATTTTAAACCTCATTAGCACATCTTATATATAATAGTAAGGGGAAGAGAAGCAGGATACAAATGGTGCTATGTACAAAAATATGGAAGAAAATATGCTGAGTTACTATAGATCATGTTTGAAATTGCTAATGAGGCCATGGTTATTACTAATAATTGCTTTCATATTCTACTCAACTTCTCAGCTGATTTTGGTTCATTATTTTAAGACATGGTCAAAAATCTCCTTGCTGGAGGATCTGAGTCATCAAGGTCTGGATTCCTAATATTCTTCCATTAATTACCACCTCCACTACTTCCATTAGTACTAGCTGCGGGAATATGAAAAGGTACCCTCTCTGAATTCCAGAATTCATCCCCCTTATGAAGCAGTGCCCATACTTTCACTTGACCATCAGGTTTAATACTACAAAGGCACAGCATTTTGCCACTTATTTCATTGACATTAAGAAATAAAATTGAATGGTTATCAGAGTCATATTCCAGTTCAATAGGAATATTGTTTTCACCATGGTGGAAACTACCAGTTGCCTATGCTGACAACTAGTGTGCATTATTTTACAGAGTTAAGAATGGGAGAAAAAAAATGTTTGCAATTGTGTTATTGGGCAATAACACAAAGAACCAGTCAAATTTCACTCTAATTTATGAACCTGTGTAATTTGAGGACTGACATCATATATTGGTCACTCTTCAAAATATAATAACACATCTTAAAAGACAGCACTGCAAACTTTCCAGTAATTGCCTCCCTGATGGTTCTGTCAGCAAGACTTTGATATTCTATGATACCATTCTCACAGGTTAGATATTTCTCTGTGATTTGGAATATAGTAATATTAGTGAATTCTATTGGTGTATTCATATTGTCTCAGTTTTGGGTAGTAAAATATCTTCTTTGGTCAAGATCAAAGAAGCATTTTATACCATGATAGTGACTAAGTCATTCTGTAAGAAACAGATTTTGGTGTCTGGCAGAATTATGTCTGTCAGTCAAGAAAGGCAAATCCATATCCAGAATAACCGTCAGTTCTAATGACAAATTGCTGTCATCTCCATTTCACAAAGGAAATAATGTAAGTGACTTTGCCACCAGGTGACTTGCTTTTTTAAATCCTGCTGAATGTTGCCATACTGGAGGTTGATCATTAATCTCCAACATTGCCGTGTTGGTACTCAACAGTAGCAATTACCAGATCTGCTTAATTGAGAGAAAGTTATATTGATAAGCCAATGGTCATAATTTATGCAACCATGGTCCCTTTTTTCTTAAGTCTGTTGAACACATCCATTGAATAAGTTTGACTAGAAAATTATACTGACAGATATCCATAAGATCATTTTGTCCAATTAATTAATGAGAAAGTCTGCTGTCGGTACCCTTTTGTTAGTGGCCATATGAGACTTAAATATCCTCACATCTCAATTTATTCTGAGAGTTCCATCTGTATACCACTTCCACAGGTCCCTTTGTCCTCAAGGCTTTTACTTTCCTAGACTCTGTGCATCCTTACTACTTTCCATGATTGTGAGACCTGAATTCTGACTACTTTACTTCTGAGGTAAATATAATAGGTAAAGTACTTGAACATTGGCCTACTAAGAGGATTTATATTGCCCGTGCTCTTCAAACCATACTTCTTACTCCATTGAATGAGACTGTAATTTTCTATCATTGTACTTCCACTGTACTGTACTATCTTATACTTCCAACTCTTGCCAATATATGTGAACTGAGCTCTATTTTTAATTCTTCAGTCATCTATTTATAGAAACATTTTCAAGAAAATATAGGAGTGGATTAAAGGAATAGTGGGTCAATGTGGTAGAAGTAGGTGCCATTTAGTTTGAAACAACTAATAATACAAATTACTATCACATTACAAACATTTTGACTCTCTCTCATATATACAACTTCCACTTAAAGATAGAGAACTTCAGCACAACTTTATGGTTTGGTGGATCTGGTATCTATTTCATGTTGAGTAGCCTAAGTTACATGGTCACTTGTACTTCATGGTCAAACTCTCAGTCTTTAGTAAGCCCACAAGTTAATGAGTCTTATTTCACAAATAGAAAATACATTATTTTATTTTTTTATAGAAAAGGGCATGATTTTGCTTTGCCCTGGCAGAGTAAGCACTGTGATTCTCTGATTGGGGATTGCCAGAAAATCTCTAGAGCATCAAATATGCCCCAAATATTGAGAACAATATTTAATCAGCTGTGTCATAAATGCCAAGTGGCAAAGCAGTTTTCTCTGCAAACTAGAACAGCTGCAAATCCTTATCTTGCTCTTGAAACCATTTTAAACATGCAACTTTATCAATTTTTCAATAAATCAAAGCATCACAGACACAGGAATTGTATGTTTTCACTACAATCTAGAGTCCCACCAAAAATGTGCCCTTTACTTAGAAAGATGATGTAATATTTTAAGGGGTGCAATATGCAGAAACTTGATCATTATTTTTTTATTTAATGTTATTGTAGTAAAATATATGTAACATAAAATTTGCCTTGTTAAGTGTACAATTCAGTGGCATCAATTACACTCATAGTGTTATGCAACTATCACTACTATTTCCAAATCTTTTTCATCACCTCAGACACTCTGTACCAATTAAACAATAACTCTCCTTTCCTCTCTTCCCCATACTGCAGATAACCTCTAATCTGCTTTGTTTGTATGAATTTACCTATTTTAGATATTTCATAAGAGTGGAATTATATAATACTTGACCTTTTGTGTCTTCTTTATTTCACCTAGCATAATGTTTTCAAGATTCATCCATGTTCCAGCATGTTTCAGAACTTCATTTTTGTGGCTGAATAATATTCTGTAATACATATGCACATACACACATATATGTATATGCACGTTTTGTTTATCCATTCATCTATTGATGGATACTTGAGTTGTGTCCACCTTTTGGCTATTGTGAACAATACTGCAGTGAACATCGGCATTTAAGTACCTGTTGAGTCCCTCCTTTCCATTATTTGGGGTATATGCCTAACCTAGGAGTGGAATTTCTAGGTCTTATGGTAATTCTGTTTAACTTATTGAAGCCCTACAGACTTTACAGCGCTAGCTGCATAGTGCTACATTTCCAACTGAAATGCACAGAAGTTCCAATTTATGTACATCCCTGCCAAAACTTGTCATTTTCCATTTTTTAAGTTATAGCCATCCTCCTTTGTGAAGTTTTATATTATTGTGTTTTAATTTACATTTCCCTAATTAATGATGTTGAACATATTTTAATGTTCTTGTAGACCATTTGCATAACTATTTAGAGAAATATCTATTCAAGTGCTTTGCTCATTTTTAAATGAATTTTTTGTCTTTTTTGTTGTGGAGCTGTAGGAGTTCTTTTTTTTTTTTTGGATTATGGATGTTAAACCTTTATCAGATATATGATATGCACATATTTTCTCCCATTCTGTATGTTATCTTTAAACTTTCTTGATAATGCTCTTTGATGTACAAAAGTTTTTAATTTTGATGAATTTTCTACTTTCTCTTTTGTTGTTTTTACTTTTGGTGTAATATCTAAGAATCCATTGACAAACCCAAGGCCATGAAGATTTATCCCTATCTTTCCTTCTAAGAAGTTGTTGACCCACTTTGAGATAAATTTCTTATATGGTATGGGGTAGGGGTCTAACTTCACTCTTATGCATGTGGAAATTCAGTTGTCCCAGCACTTTGTTGAAGAGACTATTCTTTTCCCATTGAATAGTCTTGGTACCCTTGTTGAAATCAACTGGCCATAAATGTTTGTTTTATTTCTTGGCTCTCAATTTTATACCATTGGTCAATATGTCTATCCTTATGCCAGTAACACAATGTTTTGATTACTGTATTTTTATAGTAAGTTATGAAATTAAGAAATGTGAATTATCCACTTTGTTCTCTTTTTTCAGCATTGTTTAGGCTATTCCAGGCACTTGCAATTCCATATGAATTTGAGGATTGCCTTTTTCATTTCTGAAAAATGTCTGCTGGAATTTTGATAGGAATTGTGTTGAATCTTTAGATCATGTTAGGCAGTATCAACATCTTAATATTAAGTATTTAAAGCCATGAAAATGGGATGTCTTCCATTTATTTAGATCTTCTATAATTTCTTTCAGAAATACGTTTTAGTTTGAAATGCACAAGTCATTCACCTTCTTGTTTAAATTTATTAAATATTTTAATATTTTAATGCTATTATAAACAAAATTGTTCCCTTAGTTTCCTTTCTGGAATGTTCATTGCTGCTATATAGAAACACAACTGATTTTTTTGTTCTTGACCTTTTAGCCTACAACTTCACTGAATTTGTCTCTGAATGCTAGTAGCTTTCTTGTGAATTCTTGGGTATGTTACATATATAGGATCATACCATCTATGAATAGAGAGTTTTATGACTTCTTTGTAGTTTAGATATTTTTAACTTATTTTTCTTGCCTAATGACTCTGGCTAGAACACCTATTATAAAACTAAATAGTGATAGTGGAAGTGACAATTCTTTTCTAGTTTCTGACTTAGGTGAAAAAATTTCAGTCTTTCACCAGTGAGTATGATATTAGCTGTGAGGTTTTCACAAATGCTTTTTATCAAGCTGAGAGATTTACCTTCTATTCTTAGTTTTCTGAGTGTGGGTTTTTTTTTTATCAATATGGGATCTTGGATTTTTTCAAATGCCTTTTCTGCATCAATTGAGGTGATCATTTTTTTCTTTATTCTATTAATATGGTATATTACATTGAATGATTTTCTTATGTTGAAACACCTTTACATTCCTGGGATAATTCCATATAGTGTATAATCCCTTGGATAAGCTGCTGAATTCCATTTGCTTGTATTGTGTTGAAGACTTTTGCATCTATATTAAAAAAGGGTGTTGGTCTGTAATTTTCCTTTCTTGTGATGTCTTTATCTGGCTTTGGTATCAAGGTAATCTGGATTATAGAAGACGTTGAGAAGTGTTCGTTCCTCAAACGCTTTTATTTTTAAAGAGATAGAGAATGATTTGTGTTTATTCTTCTGTATGTTTGATAGAATTCATCAGTGAATTCATTTGGCCATGGAATTTTTTTTATTAATTAGCCAATCACTTGTTATAGGTGTGTTGAGATTTTTCTATTTCTTCTGAGTCAGGTAATCCGTGTTTCTAGGAAATTTTCCACTTCATCTAGGTTACCGAATTTGTTGGCATAGAATTGTTCATAGTATTTCTTACATTTTGGTTTTTTTAATTTCTGTAAGGTCAATAGTAATTTCTACATTTTAATTTCGGATTTTAGTTTTGTATCTTTTCTCTTTTTTCTTTGTCAATCTAGCAAAAAGTTTGTCAATTTTGTTGATCTGTTAAGTTAACCAAAATGCAATTTCATTGATTCTATTTTATAAAATTCTCTATTTCTTTTATCTCTGCTCTGATATTTACTATTTCTTTCTTTTTGCAAGATATGTATTTAATTAGTTCTCCTCTTTCTTGTTCCTCAAGGTGTAAAGTCAAGTTATTAATTTGAGTTATTTATTCTGTTTGAATATAGGTGTTTACAGCTATAAAATTTCCATTTTAGCAATGACTTAACTGTATTCCATATGGTCAGGTATGTTGTGTTTTTACTTTTATTCATATCTAGACATTTTCTAAATTTCCATCTGATTACTTCTTGACTCATTAGTTGTTTAAGAGTGTGTCATTTAATTCACACATATTTGTGAATTTTTCAGTTTTCTTTCTGTTATTGATTTCTAGCTTCATTACATTGTGATCATAGAAAACACTTTGTATGATTTCAATCTTTTAAAATTTATTGAGACTTGTTTCATGTCCCAGCATGCGGTCTTTCCTGGAGAATATTACAGGTGCACTTGAGGATAATGTGTATTCTGCTGTTGTTGGGTAGAGTGTATTATTTTTTATTAATATGTATTGTCTTTTATTAATATGTATTGCCCTTTTTGCCTCATAACTTAAAGTCTATTTTGTGTGATATTAGTTTCACAACCCCAGCTCTCTTTTGGTTACTATTTGCATGGAATATCTTTCTCCATCTTTTTACTTTCAATTTATTTGTGTCTTTAGAGGTAAAGTAAGGATCTTATAGACAGCATATCATTGAATCATGTTTTATTTTCCATTCTGCTAATCTTTGTCTATTGATTGGAGGGTTCAATCCATTTACATTTCAAGTTAATACTAATATGGAAAAATTTCTATCAATATGATATTGGTTTTCTCTACACATTACACTTTTGGCCATTTTACCCTCTATTACTGCCTTATTTTGAGTCTAACTGGTTTCTTTTGTAGTGAATTGTTCAAGTTCCCTTCTCATTTCATTGTATATACATCTCTAAGATATTTTCTATGGGAATTACACTTAATATTCTAAATGTATTGCAATCTAGCTGAAGTTGGTACCAAATTATATTTACTATCCTAAAGAACATGCTCCTATACAGCTTAATATCCTTTTTATATTACTGTTGTCATAAAGTGTATCTTTATACATTGTTTGCTTGATAACATAGAATTATTATTATAATAATAATTATTATTATTAATTTGTGTTTTAAATCATGTAAGAAATAAAAAGTAGAGTTAACAAACAAAAATAAAATACTACTGGCTTTTATGTTTGCCCACTTAGTTACCTTTACCAAAGACATTTATTTTTTTCATATGGTTTTGAGTTAGTGTCAACCAGAAGGACTCCTTTAGCATTTTTTGTTGGATAGGTCTAGTGGTAATGAAATAGTTCACCTTTTGCTTATCTGGAAATGTGTTAATTTCTCCCTCATTTTTGAAAGACTTTTGCTTGATTTAGTATTCTTGGTTGATAGATATTTTTTTCTTTCAGCACTTAAACATGTCATCCCTTTGCCTTTTGGCCTCCATGGTTTTTGATGTGATATCAGCTGTTAATCTTTTTGAAGATCATTTATATATGATGAGTTGCTTCTCTCTTGCTGCTTTCAAAGTTGTCTCCTTTTCTTCATCTTTCAACAGTTTGATTATAATATGTTACCATATTGTGCTCTATGAGTTTATCCTGCTGGAATTTGTTGAGGTTCTTGGATGTATATCTTCATGTCTTTCATCAAATTTGGCAGGTTTTCATCTATTATTTATTCAAATATTCTTTCTATCCTATTCTCTTTTTATTCTTCTGTGATTCCCATAATTTGTATGTTGGTTTACTTGAAAGTAACCTACTATACAGGAACCTTAGGCTCTGTTCACTTTTTTCTTCATTTTTTCTTCTCCTTGGGCTTGGTAATTTCAATTTTCCTATATTCAAGTTTGCTGATTCTTTATTCTGCCTGCTTAAATCTACTATTGTACCCCATTGGAGAATTTTTCATTCCAGTTACTATACTTTAGAACTTCTGTTTGTTTCCTTTTAATATCTATATATTTTTTATTGCCCTTCTGTTCATACATCATTTTCCTGATTTCCTTTAATTCTTTGTCAATGGTTTCCTTTAGTTCTTTCAGCATATGTAAGACAGTTGTTTTAAAATATTTAGTAAATGCAATGTCTGGATTTCCTCAGGGACAGTTTCTGTCAATTATTTTCTTCCTTTGAATAGGACATACTTTCCTCTTTCATTATATGACATGTGGTTTTTTTTTTTGGTTGTTTTTGAAAACTGGACATTTGACTATTATAATGTGTTAAATCTGGAAACCAGATTCTCCCCCTTCCCCAGGGTTTGATATTTTTTGAATGCTAAAAGCTATAATCCATTTGCTTAGTAATTTTTTTAACCTATTTTTGAAAAGACTATATTCTTTGTCATGTGAGTCACTGAATTTTCTGTTCCTTTAGCTTATGTTCAGCTAGTATTTTACAAATTTCCGTATTTTCCAAGAGATGAAAGAAAAAAGAAGAACCCACAGTCTTTTAGGATTGGCTCTGTAGTTGGGTGTTCCAATATTTATTCAGTCCATTTACAACTCTGATAGACTTGCTCCTGTTTGCGCTGAATCTAGAGATCAGCCAAAGGTGAAAATTTTGGGTCTTCCTGGGGCTTTTCTGAGCATGTGTCCTGCCCTGGGTATATGAGTGATATTCTAAATTCCCCATTATACATGGGCACTTTTGAATATCTGAATTTCTCAAAGAAACTCTCTTCAGCTTTCCTTCCCTGGATTTAGGTTTTCTATTTCAGGGGTTCCCAACCCCCAGGCCACGGACTGGTACTGATCCGTGTCCTGTTAGGAAATGGGCCGCACAGCAGGAGTGAGTGACAGGTGAGTGAGCAAAGCTTCATCTGTATTTACAGCCACTCCCCATCACTCGCATTACCGCCTGAGCTCCACGTCCTGTCAGATCAGCAAGGCATTAGATTCTCATAGGAGCACGCACACTACTGTGAACTGCGCATGTGAGTGATCTAGGTTGTGCGCTCCTTATGAGGATCTAACGCCTGATGATCTGAGGTGGAGTTGAGGTGGTGATACTAGTGCTGGAGAGCAGCTGCAAATATAGATTATCATTAGCAGAGAGGTTTGACTGCACAGAGACCATAATAAATCAATTGCTTGCAGACTCATATCAAAACCTTACCAGTGTGTGGCAAGTGAAAACAAGCTCAGGGCTCCCACTGATTCTACATTACAGTGAGTTGTACAATTATTTCATTATATATTACTATGTAATAATAATAGAAATAAAGTTCAAAATAAATGTAATGTGCTTGAATCATCCCAAAAACATTCCTACCCTAGTCCATGGAAAAATTTTCTTCCATGAAACGGGTCTCTGGTGCCAAAAAGTTTGGGGACCACTGGTCCATTGTATGTCTTAATCATATATATATATATATTTTTTTAACTCTGTGTGACTGCTATTTTTTCATTTGCTTTACAGTGTTTTCAAGCAATGCCTATCACTTTTATGGCCTGAATCAGTTCTAAATTAGGCACAAAAGATATGAGTACTTCACAGTAATTCTTCATGTATCCTCCAAAAGTTAGAAGAGAGAAACACAATATTCCACAAATAAGGTCAGGTCTCCTCCTCCAGAACCAGAGATCATGGTTCTACATTGGGAACATGAGCTTCCATCATAAAGATTGCCACTAAACCAGAGAGGGTGTGGGGCAAGTGCAAGTAAAAATGCCGCAAAGGTGTTCCTGCCATTTTAAAATTACCTTTTTGTGATTCAGCATTTTCTTGATTACTTTAAAGCTTTGATTATTTTCCAGAGTTATGACAAGTTTGGTCCTGGAAGTTTCTGCTTGTTTTTTGATGCTTTGTTGTAGGGACAGAATCTTAAAGTGTCTAATCCATCGTTTTGTTGTTGTCATTATATTTGTTACTTTTGATAAATATTTCAGCTCCCAATACTACAGCTTAGAAGCCTTACAGCCAAGATGACAAGTCCCTGATATTATATCAGGTATATTACCTACTTTCTGGGATCATTATATCATACCAAGTTACCTGGAGTATTCATGGTAGTTAATTCTCAATAGATTCAAGTTACCTGATGTCATAAACACACTGAGCCTTGAATGATGTCATATCAGAAGATCCCAGTGTATTAGATTATGGCAAAGAACTTTATAGTAGACACAGATTCTAGGAGCATGTATTTCAGTCCATACAAGGAAAAAGTAAATAGTTTATGGTATTTTTATTAATTAGCATAAATTAATACAATAATGTGTCACAACAATAGCTGCATCATATTTTTTAGAGCCTTTACTTATATGCCCTGGTAAAAAACAAAACAAATTAAAAAAAACCAAAAAACAAAAAACTAAAATTGCAGTTACAATAAAAGTCAATGACTGATTATAATTAAAATTATACTTTGGGATAGTGACATCACCAAGACGGCAACAAAGGTTATTCCCAATCTCACTCTCCCTTGCAAGAAGAATAACAACTTTCATGGACAAGACACCACTAAGAAATTCCTAGAACACAAAGGTGAGGCAGAAGCACCCTCTTGCACCACAGAGACCATAAGAGATGACATTAAAGGATAAGAGGAGGGGGTATACGCCGCATTGCTCCCCACCCAGGCCAGTGCAGCACCACACTAAGAGTTCTCCCCTGACCCTATGGTTCCATCAGTGGGAATAGAGCCTAGGTGGACATCTAGTTCTCCCAGCATTGTGGGATGTTTCTTGGGAGTTCCCACTCTTGTTTTGCCTCATGGGGATCATAGAGAAATCTGAGGAGCTTGGCCCCACTGGACATCTGATTGTGGTGGAGAAGTGTGGAGGGACTTGTAGCAACCAGTGCTCAGATCCAGGCAGACTGAGTTCCTTACTGCAGTGCCCAAGTATTATTTCCAATTAGTGGCTTTGCTCATCTGCAGAGCCAAGAAGTTGACACAGTCTGATCAGGGAACATAGCAGTTGACACAGTCTGACCAGGTCTGCCCAATTTTGGACCACACATAAGAGCCTTGCTGACCCTGGACCCTGTGTTTTCTCCAGGCCAGGCAGGGGAACTGAGTCATAGCCCTGCCTATTGCTGAATGTTATTCCTGGCCACGATCAACCAGAAAGGTTGGTCAGGATACTTGAAAGCTATGTTACTCAGCAATGCATAAGCATAGTCCAGTAGGCAGAGCTGATCATCTGCAGAGGAAAGCCAGTGACACCATTTGGTCAATAAACGTGGAGTGTGGATCAGTTAGAATCAAGACCACAAAAGGCCTTGTCAGGCTTGGAGCCAATTCCCTGCTCTGCCCAAGCAGCGGAGCTAGTTCACATTCCCACCCACTGCTGAATGTAGCTCCTGGCCCTGCCTGACCAGAAAGCCTGGCCTGAGTACCTGGGAATGGCTTGGCCCAGCAGCACTCAAGCAGAGAGTCTGGCCAACAGTTCCATCTGTCTGCAGAGACAAGCTGACAAACCTGCTTGACCAGAGAGTTTGGTACACAGGTCTGCATGATTAGTTCCTCCAATAAGAGTCTTGTCAGCCTTGGAGTCTGATCTACAGGTCCCCTTACCTCCCAGCAGGAAACCTAATCTGTGGCCTTGTCCACTGACTAATATAACCTTTAACCCTGCTAATCAGAAAATGTAACCAGAGATCCCAGGAATCTTAGTAGCCCACTCTGAAGCCCCAATTACAGAAGCACCTGAGCAGAGAAGCCAACCAACAGCTCTGTGTCTACAGAGCCAGGATGGTGGCTCCATCTGTCCAGGGAGCTAAGTGTGAATGTCTGTCTGATTTGATTCCTAAACAAAGAAGCTTGATGGCCCTGGGGCATGTTCTGAGCCCCAACTGGGTAGAGGAAGTAATTTATAGCACTATCCAAAACTGAATACATCCTCTAGCCTGACCTGACCAGCAAGCCTAACTAGAGCGCCCAGGAATCTATGTCACCCATGCTGCAACTCTGATTACGTGGCATTTCTGTGTAAAACCCAGTCATTTGCAGAGCTAGGACAGTGGTCTGTCAGGCCAGGGAACTTGGTGCATTATTCTTCTTAAAGTGACCCCCAAATAAGAGCATTGCCAGCCTTTGAGCCTATATAGGGCTCCGCCTGAGCAGGAAAACTAATTCATAGTCCTACTCACTGATAGGTACAGTTTTCAGCCCATTCAACTAGGGAACCTAAGTGTAGCCCATCCTATAGCTCTGCACACAGTGACACTTGAACAGAGAGCACAGCACAGGGCTCTTCCCATCCACAGAGAAAAAGAGGTGATCCCATGTGGCCAAGATATTGAATGCACAGTCTAGCCTGATTCAGATCCCCAAACAATGAGCAACACAGACCTTGAGACCCATTCTGCTGCCTCACCAAGGAAGGGAACTAATTAATACTATACTCCTGAGTACAGTAACAAGTATTGACCATCTTAGGAAGTCTGACCAGAGAGTTCAGACAACCATGGAACCCGTTCTACAGCTTCACTTGGGTAGAGTACCAAACCAAATGTCCTAGCTAACTAGTCTCAGCCTGTGGCACCACCTAACCTTAAAAAATGGGCAAATCCACTGCCCAAAATAGACCCTGATAACAAATTACACTCAACAAATATGTTACCGGCTTACATGTCCAGAACAACAAGCCAAGCAGATTGGTGATGAACTGTCTTTGCCAAAATGAACTGACAATGCCTGAAAAAGGAGCTCACATTCTCAAACACACAGATACCAACATAAGGAATCAAGTATCATGAAAAATCAGGTAAATATGACACCACCAAAGGAAACTAAAAAAGCTCCAATAAATAACCCTAACAAAATGGAGATCTATGAACTGTCACACAAAGAATTGAGAATAATCCTTTTAAAGAAGTTTACTGAATTGCAAAAACACACAGTAAGACAACTAAACAAAATTAGAAAAACAATGCATGAACAAGATGAGAAGTTCAACAAAGGAATAGAAACCATAAAAATTAAGGCTGAAAAATATAATGTTGAATTGAAGAATTCAACAGATTGCTTCTAAAGCAGACTCAACCATGCAGAAGAATCAGTGACCTAAAAGAAAGGACATTTGAAAGAATATAGTCAGAAAAGCAAAAAGAAAAAGAGTGAAGAAAGCCTACAAAACTTATGGAACACAATCACAGGAAACATTATCCTCAATATGGGAATTCCCAAAGAAGAAAAAGAGTAAAGGAAGACTCTATTTAAGGCAATAATGGCTAAAAATTCCTGAAACTTGGGGAGAGAAATGGACACCCAGATCTATGTGGCCCAAAGGATCCAAAATTGGTTGAACATAAAGAGGACTACACCAAGACACATTAAAATTAAATTGTCAAAAGTCAAATCAGAAAAAGAATTTTCAAAGCAGCAAGAGACAAGAGAGAAATTACATATAAGGGAACCCCCATATGACTATTGGTGTAAATCTCAAAAGAAACTTTTCAGGCCAGGAGAGAATGGAATAATACATTCAAAATTCTGAAAGAAAAAAACTGTCAACCAAGAATTCTATACCAGGCAAATCTGTTCATCAGAAATGAAGGAGAAATACTTTCCTGTACAAAGAAAAGCAGAAGGAGCCCATCACCACTAAATCTGCCTTACAAGAAATGCTAAAAGAATTTCTTTGAGTGGAAATAAAGGACACTAATTAACATCATAAAAACATAAGAAAGTACATAAAACTCCCAGGCAACAGTAAATATATAATCAAAGTTAGATTCTGTAATATGATAATAGTGGTGTGAAATTCACTTAAGGCTGTAGTTTAAAAGTTAAACAAATGTAGTAAAAATAACCGTAACTACATGATCTGTTATTGGATATATAATATTACAAGACAATCGCACCCACTCTCACCACTCCTGTTTAACATAGTACTGGAAGTCCTATCCAGAGCAATCAGGCAAGAAAAAAAAAAAAAGCAATGGAATTGGAAAGAAAGAAGTAAAATTGTCTCTACTTGCAGATGACATGCTTTCATATACAGAAAATCTTAAAGACTTCACCAAAAAATTGTTAGAGCTAATCAACAAATTTAGCAAAACATCAAGATTAAATTACCATACAAAAACCAGTAGTCTTTATAAACACTAGCAACAAATTATTAAAGAAATAAAGAAAATGATCTCATTTACTAAAGCATCAAACACAATAAAATACTTAAGAATAAATTTAACCAAGGAGGTGAAATATCTATACTCTGAAAACTATAAGACATTGATGAAAGAAATCAAAGAAGACATAAATAGAAAGATATTCTGTGTTCATGTACTAGAAGAATTAATATTATTAAAATGTCTATACTAACGAAAGCCATCTTTAGAGTCAATGCAATCTCTTCCAAGTTTCCAATGGCATGTTTTACAGAAGTAGAAAAAAATCATAAAATTTATATGGAAGAACAAAAGACCTCTAAGTAGCCAAAACAATCCTGAGAAAGAAGAACAAAGCTGAAGGTATTGAACTTACTGATTTCAAGCCATATTAGAAAGCTATAGTAATCAAAACAGTATGGTATTGGCATAGAAACTAACAGATAGACCAATGAAACAGAATCAAGAGCCCAGAAATAAACCCCAGTATATATGATCAACTGATATTTAACAAGGGAATCAGCAATACTTAATGGAGAAAAGATGTCTCTTCAATAAATGGTGCTGGAGAATATTAAATATTCACATGTAAAAGGATGAAACTAGACACCTATCTTACACCACTCACAAAAATCAGCTGAAAATGGATTTAAGACTTAAATATAAGATGGAAATCCAAAAAAACCCCCAAAAGCTATAAGAAAACATAGGAAAAAAGCTCATCTACATGCATTTTAGCAATGACTTTTCAGATATGACACCTAAAGCAAAAGCAGAAAGATAAAAAAAAAAAAAGTGGGACTCCATCAAACTAAAAAGCTTCTGCAAAGCAAAGGAAACCATTAACAAAATGAAAAAGCAACCTACCAAGTGAAAGAAAATATTTGCAGGTTATATATCTGATAAGGGGTTGATATCCAAAATACATAAAGAACTCATACAACTCAACAGCAAAAAAACAAACGAAGAAACAAACAAAATCTGATTAAAAAATAGGCAGAGGAACTGAATACAGGCATACCTCCACAATATTGCGGGTTTTGTTCCAGAATACTGCTGTAAGCGAATATCACAATAAAGCAGGTCACAGGAATTTTTGATTGTTGGTTTTCCAGTGCATATAAAAGTTATGTTTACACTACACTGTTGTCCGTTGGGTGCGCAATAGCATTATGTCTAAAAATCAATGTACACACCTTAATTAAAAAGAAATCTATTCCTAAAAAATGCTAACGATCATCTAAACCTCCAGCAAGTCATAGTCTTTTTGCAATAGTAACATCAAAGATCACTGATCACAAGGCTTACCTGGTGGCTCAGTGGTTGATAATCCACCTGCCAATGCAGGGGACATGGGTTCCAGCCCTGGTCCGGGAAGATCCCACATGCTGCGGAGCAACTAAGCCCATGTGCCACAACTACTAAGCCTATGCTCTAACACCTGCAAACCACAACTACTGAAGCCTGTGCACCTAGAGCATAGGCTCCACAATAAGAGAAGCCACCTCAATGAGAAGCCTGCACACTGTAGCAAAGAGTAGCCCTCACTCACCGCAACTAGAGAAAGCCCGCACAGAGCAACAAAGACCCAAAGCAGCCAAAAATAAAATAAATAAAATAAATTTATTTAAAAAAAAAGATCACTGATCACAGATCACCCTAACAAATATAATAATGAAAAAGTTTAAAATACTGCAAGCATTACCAAAATGTGACACAGAGACAGGAAGCGAGCAAATGCTGTTGGGAAAATGGTGCTGATAAAATTGCTGGATGAAGGGTTACCACCAAACCTTCATTTTGTAAAAAACACAATATCTGTGAAACATAGTAAAGCAAAGTGCAATAAAACAAGGTATGCTTGTAGACATGTTTTTCAAAGAAAATATACAAATGGTCAACAGGTACATGAAAACGTGTTCAACATTACTAATCATCAGGGAAGTACAAATGAGATATCACCTCACACCTGGTAGAATGGGTGTCATCAAAAAGAAAAGAAAGACCCAGTGTTAGTGAAGATGTGGAAGAAATGGAAACCCTTGTACATTGTTGGTAGGACTGTAAATTGGTACAACCACTATGGAAAATAATATAGAGATTCCTCAAAAATGTAAAATGAAAGTACCATATAATGCAACAATTTCACTTCTGGGTATATTTGAAGGAAATAAAAACACTATGTCAAATAGTTATCTGAACTCCCATATTTAAGCAGCACTATTTAAAATAACCAAGACTTGGTAACTAAGTGTCCATCAATGGATATATGGATAAAGAAGTTGTAGTATATATATATATATATATACAGCCATTACAAAAAGAAGAAAATCCTGTCTTTGTAACAACATGGATGGACTTCGAGGGTCTGATGCTAGTGAAATAAGTCAGAGAGAGAAAGACAAATACTGCATGAGCTACTTATATGTAGAATCTTAAAAAAAAACAAAAAACAAAAAAACTCCACAAAAACCAAATTAATAGAAAACTAGATCAGATTTGTGGTTATTAAAGAGGCAGGAGGTGGGTGGCAGGGGAATTGGAGGAGGTGGTCAAAAGGTGCCAACTTCCAGTTCTAAGATAAATACTGGGATGTAATCTACAACATGGTGATTGTAGCCAAAACTGCTATATGGTATATTTGAAAATTGTTTAAGAGTCAATCCTAAGAGATTTCATCACAAGGGAAAAAAAACATTTTTTTTTTCTTTTTTGTGTGGGTATATAATACTTGTTAACTAAACTTACTGTGGTAATCATTTCACAGTACATGTAAGTCAAGTCATTATGCTGTACAAGATATATTTATGCAGTGCAGTATATCAATTACATCTCAAGACTGGAAATAACTAAATAAATAAATATTAAGCTTCAAGAGCCATCTGTCTTCTACACAAGGAAAATAATAGAGTCACATGAAGGCAGTAATAACCACCATTTTCCCATATTTTAAGTACCTTGTAGTGGTATTAATCCTTGTGTTTCTCCAAGTATGTAGTATCGCATTTTATACGTTATTTTTGATAGAGATTAGTTCCATAAACTTCAACTCTACATTCTTCAACTTGATCAATGCTAACTTAATATCCCTCAATTCATAAATAAGGAAAGAACATGGATATTCCACAATTTGTTGAGTATTAGATATTAGATAACCATATGAATCCAAGCCCTAAAGTAATAATCAGAGAATATATTTAAAAACCAACTGAGCTGATTATCAGTGGGGCTGGGTAAAAATCTACTTATCATTGATGTCTATAACCCCCCACACTAATAGACCTCAATTATAATCTCTGAGAATTACATATTATTCCTTTGCTCTTCATGAAAATCTTGCAACAAGTTGCTACAGTTCACTGTTTAGAAGTCTAGGAGAATATTTATGTAAAGTGTTCATTAACATATTTTAGGAATCTCTTTTAGGAACACCTGCCTTCTCTTTATTAAGGGTCTGTGAACCTAAAGATAGTCTTAGTCCTAGAAAATGGATTAAATTCCATGACCTACATTTAGAATAGGTGAATGATCTATTACTATGACCTAGAAAATTTTTTTAAACTTGATCTCAGATCAAGAATTTAGATGGCTAACTCTTTATTTCAAACCTAGTAATACCATGACCATCACCAACCATTCCACAGGTCACATAACTATGGTCATGACTCCAGTTCTACTATGCAATATAGTTACTATGTATACCTTGCTTCTGGTGTTTGAGAGCTATGATCTAACTTTTGCCACTCTGGGACATCATTTCCATTAAAATCAGGATCTTGCAGTACCTTCTACAATCGTTGATGTAGTCCAGAAACAGACACTACAGAGCATTTTAATGATGATAATGATCTCTTTAATACGATGTATTACAGTATCTCAGTGAAGACAATGTCTTTTACAAATATTTGCCCACTTCCATTCTATATGATATTGTATTCTAAGTTAAAGGGAGGAAATTCTGGCATCTCTAATTTACTTAATGCAGGATTTTATTACATTTCTGATAAGAATAAATGTCCTATATAAGACATATTCTACATCTGTGCTAACGAAGTCCAAATTAAGTCCCAACAAAATACACTGCAGGAAAAATCATTGGGAAGTTTGCTGAATTATAAGGGATTGGGAAATGCCTTGGGCTTTTCACAGACCATCCTTTAAAAATAGCTTGAAACAGAGCCTTCATACATTCATAGTAATCGGCCAGAAGTTATCCTGTTTTCAAATTTAGGAGTCCTCAAGACCAACTCTCATTGTTGACACCAATTATAAGTTTGGGGATCTTCAATATCACTTTCAGGTTCCATAATTCAGTAGATGGACTCACAGATCTCAGAAAAGCAATCATGATCAAAAGATACAGATTAATCAGCAAAGGGAAACACATAGATGAGGATCCAAGAGACACAAAGGCACAGAGTTTCCAACTGTCCTCTCCCAAGGGAGTCATGCAGACAGTGTCTATTTCTTATGGAAATTACATTTGACAAAATGTATAGAATGTTGCCAATGAGGGGAACTCATCCAAACATTGGTAGTCAGCACTTTTGTTGGGGCTAGGGCATGCCACATGACTGATTTTACTCTCCAACCCCTCCAGAGATCAAGTTGACAGATTTTTATCAGGCAGGACAATTCCAAGAACTTAGAAGTTACCTCCTAGGAGCTGAAGGCAAAGGAAAACCCTCTCTTTGGGCAAAGGTAATCTTTTACTGTACATGGGTAAAGATAAGAAACAAGACTAATCAAGGGCAATAACACAATCCAGAATCTATATGACATATTATTTACAATTTCCACTATTCAAATTTACAAATCATATAAAGAAACAAGATTATGTTGTATTGAACAGTATAACCTTTAAAGCAACTGTTATGTATGTTTAAAATTCAAGAAATAAAATAAAGGTAAACATAATTTTAACAAGCATACAGATAGGGGATTTCAGCAGAAAAATGAAAACATAATTGAGATTTAAAGGGGAACTATAGAATTCTGGAAACCTAATGTAAACCTAACTACATCATGGTGACTGTAATTAATAATAATATATTATGTACTTGAAATTTGCTAAGAGAGTAGATATCAAATGTCCTCACCTTCAAGATGGTGGAGGAGTAAGACGTGGAAATCACCTTCCTCCCCACAAATACACCAGAAATACATCTAAATGTGGAACAACTCCTACAGAACACCTACTGAAGGCTGGCAGAAGACCTCAGACTTCCCAAAAGGCAAGAAACTCCCCATGTACCTGGGTAGAGCAAAAGAAAAAAGAAAAAAACAGAGACAAAAGAATATGGACAGGACCTGCACCTCTGGGAGGGAGCTGTGAAGGAGGAAAAATTTCCACACACTAGGAAGACCCTTCACTAGTAGAGACGGATGGTGGGTGGTTGTGAAGCTTCAGAGCCACAGAGGAGAGCACGGAAACAAGGGTGCAGAGGGCAAAGCAGAGAGATTCCCACACAGAGGATCAGTGCCAACTCACCAGCCTGAGAGGCTTGTCTGCTCACCCGTCAGGATGGGTGGGGGCTGGGAGTTGAGGCTCAGGCTTTGGAGGTCAGATCCCAGGGAGAGGACTGGGGTTGGCTGCATGAACACAGCCTGAAGGGGGCTAGTGAGCCACAGCTAGACAGGAGGGAGTCCAGGAAAAAGTTTGGGTCTGCCTAAGAGGCAAGAGACAATTGTTTCAGGGTGTGTGAGGTGAAGGGATTCAGAGCACTGCCTAAATGAGGTCCAGAGACCAGCACCAGCCACAGCTATCAGCGTGGACACCAGAGATGGGCATGAAATGCTAACGCTGCTGCTGCAGCCACCAAGAATCCTGTGTGCAAGCACAGGTCACTATCCATACCTCCCCTCTCAGTAGCCTGTGTAGCTCGCCACTGCCAGTGTCCCGTGATCTCTGGGAGAACACATGGCGTGCCTCAGGCTGTTGCAACGTCATGCTCGCCTCTGCCGCTGCTCCTTCCTCTCCCTGCCCTGAGTGAGCCAGAGCACCCGAATCAGCCACTCCTTTAACCCTCTCTTGTCTGGGTGAAGAACAGACCCCAGAAGGTGACCTACATGCAGAGGCGGGCCAAATCCAAAGCTGAACCCCAGGAGCTGTGTGAACAAAGAAGAGACAGGGAAATCAATTCATGAAGCCCCAGGAGCAGTGGATTAAATCTCCACAATCAACTTGTTGTACCCTGCATCTGTGGAATACCTGAATAGACAACGAATCATCCCAAAACTGAGGCTGTGGACTTTGGGAGCAACTATAGACTTGGGGTTTGTTTTCTGTGTCTAATTAGTTTTTAGTTTTATGTTTATCTTTGTTTAGTATTTAGAGCTTATTATCATTGGTAGATTTGTTTATTGATTTGGTTTCCCTCTTCTTTATATATATATATATGTATATATATGTGTATATATACATATATACACATATATATACATATATATATATATTTTGCTTTATCTCTGTTTATGAGTGTGTATGTGTATGCTTCTTTGTGTGATTTTGTCTCTATAGGTTTGCTTTTACCATTTGCCTTAGGGTTCTGTCTGTCTGGGTTTTTTTGTATAGTTTTTAGCACTTGTTATCATTGGTGGATTTGTTTATTGGTTTCGTTCCTCTCTTCTTTTTTTTTTTAATTACTTTTTTATTTTCATAATATTGTAAAAATTTTCTATTTTAATAACTTTATTTTATTTTACATTATTTTCTTTGTTTCTTTTCTTTTTTTTTTGTTTTTTCTCCATATTCTTCTGAGCAGTATAGCTGACAGGGTCTTGGCGCTCTGGTTAGGTGTCAAGCCTGAGCCTCTGAGGTGGGAGAACCGAGTTCAGGACACTGGTCCACCAGAGACCTCCTGGCCCCTCATAATATCAATTGGCAAGAGCTCTCCCAGAGATCTCCATCTCAACGCTAAGACCCAGCTCCACTCAATGACCAGCAAGCTCCAGTGCTGGACACCTGAGGCCAAACAACTAGATAGACAAGAACACAACCCCACCCATTAGAAGAGCGGTTGCCTAAAATCACAATAAGTTCACAGATACCCCAAAACACACCACCAGATGCGGTCTTGCCCACCAGAAAGAAAAGATCCAACCTCGGCCACTACAACAGAGACACCAGTCCCCTCCACCAGGAAGCCTACAAACCCACTGAGGGCAGACAAAAAAAAAATGGGAACTAGGAACCTGCAGCCTGTGAAAAGGAGACCCCAAACACAGTAAGTTAAGCAATATGAGAAGACAGAGAAATATACAGCAGATGAAGGAGCAAGGTAAAAACCCTCCAGACCAGACAAATGAAGAGGAAATAGGCAGTCTACCTGAAAAAAATTCAGAGTAATGATAGTAAAGATGATCCAATATCTTGGAAATAGAATGGAGAAAATACAAGAAACGTTTAACAAGGACCTAGAAGAACTAAAGAGCAAACAAACAATGATGAACAACAGAATACATGAAATCAAAACTTCTCTAGAAGGAATCAATAGCAGAATGAGTCAGAAGAACAGGTAAGTGACCTGGAAGATAAAATTGTGGAAATAACGACTGCAGAGCAGAATAAAGAAAAAATAATGAAAAGAATTGAGAACAGTCTCAGAGACCTGTGAGACTACATTAAATGCACCAACATTAGAATTATAGGGGTCCCAGAAGAAGAAGAGGAAAAGAAATGGACTAAGAAAATATTTGAAGAGACTAGAGTTGAAAACTTCCATAGAATGGGAAAGGAAATAGTCAATCAATTCCAGGAAGCACAGAGAGACCCATACAAGAAATATCCAAGGAGAAACATGCTGATACATATTAATCAAACTATTAAAAATTAGAAACAAAGAAAAAATATTAAAAGCAGCAAGGGAAAAGCAACAAATAACCTACAAGGGAATCCCCATAAGATTAACAGCTGATCTTTCAGCAGAAACTCTGCAAGCCAGAAGGGAGTGGCAGGACATATTTAAAGTGATGAAAGGGAAAAAACTACAACCAAGATTGCTCTACCCAGGAAGGATCTCATTCAGATTTGATGGAGAAATTAAAACCTTACAGACAAGCAAAAGCAAAGAGAATTCAGCACCACCAAACCAGCTTTAAAATATGCTAAAGGAACTTCTCTAGTCGGGAAACACAAGAGAAGGAAAAGACTTACAATAACAAACTCAAAACAATTAAGAAAATGGTAATAGGAACATACATAGTGATAATTACCTTAAATGTAAATGGATTAAATCCTCCAAACAAAAGACATAGACTGGCTGAATGGATACACAAACAAGACCCGTACAGATGCTGTCTACAAGAGACCCATTTCAGATCTAGGGACACATACAGACTGAAAGTGAGAGGATGGAAAAAGATATTCCATGCAAATGGAAATCAAAAGAAAGCTGGAGTAGCAATGCTCATATCAGACAAAATAGACTTTAAAATAAAGACTATTACAAGAGATGAGAAGGACACTACATAATGATCAAGGGATCAATCCAAAAGAAGATATAACAATTGTAAATATTTATGCACCCAACATAGAAGCACCTCAATACATAGGCAAATGCTAACCGCCGTAAAAGGGGAAATCGACAGTAACACAATCATAGCAGGGGACTTTAACACCCCAATTTCACCAATGACCAGATCATTCAAAATGAAAATAAATAAGGAAACACAAGCTTTAAATGACACATTAAACAAGATGGACTTAATTGATATTTATAGGACATTCCATCCAAAAACAACAGAATACACTATCTTCTCAAGTGCTCATGGAACATTCTCCAAGATAGATCATATCCTGGGTCACAAATCAAACCTTGGTAAATTTAAGAAAATTGAAATCATATCAAGTATCTTTTTCAACCATAATGCTATGAGGCTAGATATGAATTACAGGGGAAAAAATTGTAAAAAAACCAAACACATGAAGGCTAAACAATACACTACTAAATAACCAAGAGATCACTGAAGAAATCAAAGAGGAAATCAAAACATACTTAGAAACAAATGACAAAAGCAAGATGACCCAAAACCAATAGGATTCAGCAAAAGCAGTTCTAAGAGAGAAGTCTATAGCAATACAATCTTACCTCAAGAAACAAGAAAAATCTCAAATAAACAACCTAACCTTACAAAATAACGGTTAGAGAAAGAAGAACAAAAAACCCCAAAGTTACCAGAAGGAAAGGAATCATAAAGATTAGATCAGAAATAAATGAAAAAGAAATGAAGGAAACAATAGCGAAGATCAGTAAAACTAAAAGCTGGTTCTTTGACAAGATAAACAACATCGATAAACTATTAGCCAGCCTCATCAAGAAAAAAAGGGGAAAGACACAAATCAACAGAATTAGAAATGAAAAAGGAGAAGTAACAACTGACACTGAAGAAATAGAACGGATCATGAGATATTACTACAAGCAAATATATGCCAATAAAATGGACAACGTGGAAGAAATGGACAAATTCTTAGAAAAGCACAACCTTCCGAGACTGAAGCAGGAAGAAATAGGAAACATAAACAGACCAATCACAGCACTCAAATTGTGATTGTGCTTAAAAATCTTTCAACAAACAAAAGCCCAGGCCCAGATGGATTCACAGGTGAATTCTATGAAACATTTAGAGAAGAGCTAACATCTGTCCTTCTCAAACTCTTCCAAAATATAGCAGAGGGAGGAACACTCCCAAACTCATTCTATGAGGCCACCATCACCCTGACACCAAAACCACACAAAGAAGTCACAAAAACCGAAAACTACAAGCCAGTATCACTGATGAACATAGATGCAAAAATCCTCAACAATATACTAGGAAACAGAATCCAACAACACGTTAAAGGGATCATACACCATGATCAAGTGGGGTTTATCCCAGGCAAGAAAGGATTCTTCAATATATGCAAATAAATCAATGTGATACACCACATTAACAAATAAAGAATAAAAGCCATGTGATCATCTAAATAGATGCAGAAAATGCTTTTCACAAAATTCAACACCCATTTATGATAAAAATCCTCCAGAAAGTATGCATAGAAGGAACTTACCTCAACATAATAAAGGCCATATATGATAAACCCACAGCCAACATAGTTCTCAATGGTGAAAAACTGAAAACATTTCCACTAAGATCAGGAACAAGACAAGGATGTCCACTCTCACCACTATTATTCAAGATAGTTTTGGAAGTTTTAGCCACAGCAATCAGAGAAGAAAAAGAAAAAAAAAAAGGAATCCAAATTGGAAAAGAAGAAGTAAAACTGTCACTGTTTGCAGATGACATGATACTATATATAGAATCCTAAAGATGCTCCCAGAAAACTACTAGAGCTAATCAATGAATTTGGTAAAGTAGCATGATACAAAATTAATGCACAGAAATCTCTTGCATTCCTATAAACTAATGATGAAAAATCTGAAAGAGAGATTAAGGAAACACTCTTATTTATCATTGCAACAAAAAGAATAAAATACCTAAGAATAGACCTACCTAAGGAGACAAAAGACTTGTATGCAGTAAACTATAAGACACTGATGAAAGAAATTAAAGAGGATACAAGCAGATGGAGAGATATACCATGTTCTTGGATTGGAAGAATCGACATTGCGAAAATGACTATACTACCCAAAGCAATCTACAGGTTCAATACAAACTTTATCAAACTACCAATGTCATTATTCACTGAACTAAAACAAAACAAAAAAATTTTGTTCCAGAGCTAAAACAAAAAATTTCATAATTTGTATGGAAACACAAAGGACCCCAAATAGCCAAAGCAATCTTGAGAATGAAAAATGGAGCTGGAGGAATCAGACTCCCTGACTTCAGACTATACTACAAGCTACTGTAATCAAGACAGTATGGTACTGGCACAAAAACAGAAATATAGATCCATGGAACAGGATAGAAAGCCCAGAGATAAACCCACACACATATGGTCACCTTATCTTTGATAAAGGAGGCAAGAATATACAATGGAGAAAAGACAGCCTCCTCAATAAAGTGGTGCTGGGAAAACTGACAGCTACATGTAAAAGAATGAAATTAGAACACTCCCTAACACCATACACAAAAATAAACTCAAAATGGATTAAAGACCTAAATGTAAGGCCAGACACTATAAAACTCTTAGAGGAAAACATACGCAGAACACTGTATGACATAAATCCCAACAAGATACATTTTGACCCACCTCCTAGATTAATGAGAATAAAAAAAAGTAAAGAATTGACACCTAATGAAACTTAAAAGCTTTTGCCCAGCAAAGGAAACCATAAACAAGAAGAAAAGACAACCCTCAGAATGGGAGAAAATATTTGCAAATGAAACAACTGACATAGGATTAATCTCCAAAATATACAAGCAGCTCATGCAGCTCAATATCAAAAAACAAAAAACAAAAAAACCCAATCCAAAATTCGGCAGAGGACCTAAATAGACATTTTTCCAAAGGCGATATACAGATTGCCAACAAACACATGAAAGGATGCTCAACATCACTAATCATTAGAGAAATGCAAATCAAAACCAAAATCAGGTATCACCTCACACCAGTCAGATTGGCCATCATCAAAATATCTGCAAACAATTAATGTTGGAGAGGATGTGGAGTAAAGGGAACCCTCTTGCCCTGTTGGTGGGAATGTTAATTGATACAGCCACTATGGAAAACAGTATGGAATTTCCTTAAAAACTAAAAATAGAACTATCATACAACCCAGCAATCCCACTCCTGGGCATATACCCTGAGAAAACCATAACTGAAAAAGAGTCATGCACCACAATGTTCATTGCAGCACTATTTACAATAGCCCTGACATGGAAGGAACCTAAGTGTCCATCAAAAGATGAATGGATTAAGAACATGTGGCACATATATACAATGGAAAATTACTCAGCCATAAAAGAAATGAAATTCAGTTATTTGTTGTGAGGTGGATGGACCTAGAGTCTGTCATACCGAGTGAAGTAAGTCAGAAAGAGATAAACAAATACCGTATACTCACACATATATATGGAATCTAAAAAAAAAAAAAAAATGGTTCTGAAGAACCTAGGGGCAGGACAGGAATAAAGACACAGAAGTAGAGAATGGGCTTGAGGACACGGAGAAGGGGAAGGGTAAGCTGGGACGAAGTGTGAGAGTGGTATTGACATATATACACTACCAAATGTAAAATAGATCGCTAGTGGGAAGCAGCCACATAGCACAGGGAGATTAGCTAGGTGCTTTGTGACCACCTAGAGGGGATGGTTAGGGAGGGTGGGAGGAAGACATAAGAGGGAAGGGATATGGGGATATATGTATACGTATAGCTGATTCCCTTTGTTATACAGCAGAAACTAACACAACATTGTAAAGCAATTATACTAAATAAAGATGTTAAAAATAAAAAAAAGGACACATCTGTCTCTAATTAGATGTAAGTGTATGAGTCACTGGACATATAAATACTTTGAAACTTCAAAAGTGAAAAGTTTGAATGTTCATAAAAATGCTTTTATCCTTTCAAAATAAAGATTCACCAGATATTTATTACTCTGTGATTTAATGATCATTCCTCTGTAGGTAGTGTCATCTATGGTTATATCTGTTTTGTGGTAGCAAAAAATGTTTAAGTATGTCCCCTTACATTTCTTCTAAAAAGAAATACACTAATGTTGTAAAATGAGTGAAAATAATTTTGTTTCAACCCACGCAGATTATTGTGTTATGAAGACTGGGAAATAAGTAGATTAGGGAAACATTCTGTTTAAAATGACAGAACTAGTTAGACTAGGGCCTGAGTGTCAAACAAAGAAGCTTTTAGTCTTGTGAACCACATCTAATTCTGAAATAACATGATCTCAGTCTGAACAATATCCTCCCACTTCTGAACTTCCTTGTGCACACAAGCAGCTAAATTGCAACTGTAATACAAGGGTGACAGAGAGAAAAAAATACAGTGAACCAAACACAAGTTATCTCAATAAAGAATCTACTATGACTTATTAGATCTTTCTTTTTTTTTCATTAAACTTCTTAAAATGCCACATTAATGACTAGAATCCACATTTCCAGAGATTTATTGAAGTGACATGTGCAAAATTCACTTAATATTTACTGAGTATCTACCATATACAGGTACCATGCTGGCAGGCAGCACTGGCCCTTGTCCTCATGGACCTCATATTTTAGGTAGTTGAGGTGGGAGACAGAGAGACAACAAGGAATATATAGGGAGAATTTTTTAGTATGGTTGAACTCTCCCTTCATCCAGGATTTAAACTCCTGGCCAAAACTCTGGAAGGCAGTGCTAATATGCTCTTTCAGACTGGGTTCTCTTTGAAGCAGGTCCTGAGATGGAAGTTAGGGTATAGAGTTTTTAATAGGTGGTACTCTTGAGATCAACACTTGTGGAAAAAGGAGTAAAAAGCAATTCTTGGCAGAAGGAGAAGTAAAGCTGCAATATAAATCTGTACCAGAGCCTTGGCTGATGTTCCATGGAGCTCGTGACCTAAAGTGGATCATGAGATGATCACAAGTTAGGTTGAAATTGCTGCACCTTCACACAACAAAGTCATTCAGTGTGGACTAGCCTAGGAAAGGCATGTCTTCAAACAACATGGTTTTCTGCATCTGAGGCAATTCCTAAGGTTTGTGCCAGGTGAAAGATATTTGCTGGCAGTGCTCCCTGAATCTGAAGTCCATTCCTTCCTAAAGGGGTATCTGGATGGCATATCACCATATGCATATAACAGTCCACCTTTGCTCTACTTGGACCCATTTCTTCATATATTTTCAAGTTACAGCATCTCCAGAGTTTATGTGGGCATCGCTTCCTAGGAAAGTCTTAAAAAAAAAAGTAGGAAAACTATAACCACTTCTGCTGCAGCTGGTCTCAGGGTCCCAGTCAAAGCTTATTGTGTTCCTCCTCCCCTAACCATTTTAGATTCACCTTGCTGTTTTTGGTGGCCTACCTGGTAGAGTGGCCTAGGTCATTATTCCTGAGATATGCCCTCTGGTCATCATACCTTTCCCATACTGGGTTTGCTGCACTTGCCCATTTACCATCATAACTGGTCAAGGAAGTACCAAAGGGCACCTGAGTGGAACACCTGAGTGCAAACTATACTCCTTCCTTTCTTTGCTGTGTAACACAGCCCTACACCCTTCTTATGATCTCCTGTCAAGATGAAGTACAGAAATACACATAGCCATATTTCTAATTCAATGGGAATTTTGGTTTTTTCTATGGCAGAAATGTTTCACATTTTGGAACCAGGACTTCTAATCCTGCACAGTGCAGAGCTTCAAGGACAGGAATATCAATTACTCAAGTAGGTCATTGTGTTGACAGTAAGTGAGCTACTGCTTCCAACCTTGGTTCTTGGATCCATTTGGAGACATAGCACCATATACAAATTGTAGTAGTTTCCCGTGGCTGCTGTAATAAATCACCAAAACATTAGTGGCTTAAAACTGCACGCATTTATTCTTTGACAGTTCCAGAGGCCAGAAGTCTAAAATTAACTTCACTGGGCTGAAATCAAGGTTTAAGCAGGGCTGTGCTCCCCCTGGAGGTTTTATAGAAGAATCTATTCTTTGTCTCTTCCAGATTCTGGTGGTTGCAGGCATTCCTTGGCTTGTGGGTGCATCAATGTATTCTCCAAGGCCAATATCTTCAAATCTCTCTCTACTCTGTCTTCATGTTGTTTTCTCCTCTGTGTGTGTGTCTAATCTCCCTCTTATAAGGACACATATGATGGCATTTAGGGCCCACCTGGATTCAAGATAATTCCTTGATTGTACAATCCTTTATTAAATCATATTTGCAAAGATATTTCTTACAAGTAAAGTAACATTTATTGACTCTAAGTATCAAGTTCTGATATCTTTGAGGGACACTGTTCAGCCTACTACACAAGTCTTTGATTCAAGGTATATACTACATTCTACAGGATGGCAAAATAGTTGTATAAAGTATCACCTCCAAACTGCTGATTTAACTTTCTGTGCAGTGGAGAATGTGATATGGCCAATGAATACTATAGTTATAGGACACTCCAGTACCTCTTTTTGTGTAAAGTGGGTTCCCTATGCTGATGTGATATATTATGTATAATCTTATCCAGTGGATCAAACATATAAGCCATCAAATAATCATACTGGCTCTGGTCCTATGTGCATGAAAAGAAAACTCACACACAACTATACATCTATTCCTGTAAGAATGAATCATTAGCCCTTCTAGTACTCTTCAAAATACCAAGGTCTTGAAAGACAAGAAAAAAATTGAAAAACCTCAAAGAATAAAGACTAGTGAGACATGAAACTAAATGCAATGTGGTATGCTCAATTACTTGTAACTGGAAAAAGACATCAATGAAAAAACTGGGGAAATCTGACTAAAGTCTATATCTAATTAATAGTATTATGACAATGCTAATTTCTTAGATTTGATAATTGATTCATAATTATGTTTACATTAGGGGAAACTGGGTGAATAATGTATGAGAAATTCTGTACTATCTTTGCAACTCTTCTGTGAATCTAAAATTATAAAACTAAAACAATAAATTTGGGGGGCTACTCCTGTCATCAACTATCATAGGTTGGGTTCTCTAGGTAGCAGAATCTAAGGTAGGCATTGGTGTGGAGGTTGTTTACTAAGGATTACCCTTTAGATCAAAGTGGTGTATAGAGGGGAAGGAAGCAGAAACGGGTAGAGAAAGAAAACTAACTGTGACAACATTGTCCAACCCGATGTGGAATTCTGGAGATAAAATGATACAGTAAGGGTGGTCCTACTATGAGCAGAAGTGACTGAGCCTTTATTCCTCAGCCTCAATCAGGACCTAGATGTGTACTGTCTTTGGGAGTGCAGGACCTTGAGTATGAAGCTTTCTGTAACTGAGGTTGTCCTTAAAGGGACTTACAGTTTAAAGCTGCCTACTGAAAATACTCCCCACCCCTGGGGAAAAAAAATATTTCCTTGAAAAAGAGTGAAGATGATGCATCCCTATGTCTAGCCTAATCAGTTTATAGCAAAGGAGGTGGGATAGTTGGCAAACGATGATATACTCTATCACATACCACACCACTCAGAGGCTTCTGGCCTCATAAAGTGATGAAATGATCTTCTGAGTCTGCAGCTAGAGTGCCAGCTCTATGATGGAGTACCATTCTCCAGGACTTAGTATGCACCCTAAAGTCAATGACCACTATGTAATTTTATTTCCTTAACATAACACATTTGGGATCTGGAAAAAGCTGTGGAAATATGAGTGTCCTACTTACCATCTTTTCAGTGATCCACTTGGGGAACTTATGTTTCTTGTCCCTGCAGCTGTATTCTCTGCACATATAGAGATCCTGCTTTTCATAAGGGGGCTATTCCACCTGTGACATAGAATGAGTCTCTTTAAATGTTATGCTTTGGCTGCCAAGAAGCCAGCAGGCAAGGAGAAGAGTCACCATCCTAGCAGGAGCAATGGATCCTGATCATCAGGATGGGGTAGGTGGTAGAGAAAGTATGTTTGATGCTCAGGCTAATTTACTGGAGGATTTCTTGTTTCTTCCATGACAAGTTTTGAGAGTAAATTATGGGTTCAACAACCACAGACAGAGAAAAGCATTGTGACCAGCAGCCCAGACCCCTCAAATAGGAGGGCTTATATTACCTCACCAAGTAATCCTCCTAGAACATCAGAGATACTTGATGAGGTTGAGGGGGGTATAGAACAGGTAGTAGTAAAGAGGGAAATGGCATGTATCAGTTATAGCTCTAAGATCAACTAAAGTGATGAAAGCTGGACTCCATTTCACTAATATTTTTCATGTATGTTTGCCCAGGAAAGGGGAAAAAACATACACTTGAGAAGATTTTGTAAGGTACAGTTAACATTATTAACCTTACAGAATCAGAAAGAGAAAAAAAATGAGACCAAAGAGTGAGCTGAGTGTCAGATCATTTAGGGTCTTACAGGTCCTGATATAAATAAACTTTGGTTCTTATTCTGAGAGAAATGAGAAGTCATTGAGGATTTGGATCACTCTTTATATCTACATTATAGTAAATAACACCAGGGTTGAAGAAAGGGGATAAAAGTGGAGCAAGAAGCTCAGCAGGAAACTATTAAAATAATGGAGACAAGAGATAACAACGATTTAAACTAAAGTGGTTTAGTAAAATGGATGAGAAATGAGTTGAGCAATTTAAATATTTCCCTGCTTGTCCCAACAAAATTTTTGGTGGATTGGCTATACATTTTAGGACAAAGAAGAGAGAAATGACAATTTTATGATACTTTGTTTTTATTGTGTGTGTACATGTGTGTGTTTTATCACTAGGCCAGTTCTCAAAGCCAACATTTTACCTGTCAATATTTATAGTTTCTTGACCTTCCACCAGAGTGAACAATATGATTCCAATCATAACTATTTAGAAGTTGTCTAATATATAGAAGGAGAGGTAATGAAACATGAATGCTATGACAATGTTCTGGTGATATGTCAGAACTTTTATCCATGGATTTCTCATCCAGAAGAATTTTTAAAATGATTCAATCAAGTAGGAACCTTTGAGGTAGCTTTCTGAATTGAAGATTGATAGGTATATGTTCCAGGAAACACATTGAATTTCCCATTCCATTAGCCACTGGGACATTAACATAAAATGTACAGGAAATATTATCAATGTTACAAGATTTCTATGACTTATTCTTTTGCTTTGAACTGGTCGAGTCTCTCAACTGTTTTGTCTAGCAAATGCAAGAGTAGCCTGTGGCAAGGGCAGCATCTGTAGAAGGAAATGGGAAAATTGGATTACTCAGAAGATCACATTTATTGTGAGCCCCCAGAATTCAAGAAGTCTGGGAGCAATATCATGGCAATGGGCACCAAGGACACAAAAGAAACAAAGGGAAAGCCAAAAGAGAAAAAATCAAATGTTAACTATTAGCAGCATTTACATGTCTGCTTTACTTGGTATCCTCTTCATGATATGGGTAATGAGAGTGCCCAAAATTCATGTCTATAAGTATATCTACATACTCATTGTGAGAAAAAATGACAACATCAGGAAGTGGGAGAATGAGCCCACTTCCTATCTAGCTTAGATGCAGAAATAAGAATCCCAGAGGAGGCTAGAAATAAGTCACCTTTGTGTGAGAGCTCGCTAAATGTAATGTTTTCTGCTAAGAAACAGAGTAGAATGGGGGAACTAAAATTTTAGTATGGGTTGAGGTTAAGAAATAATTTCTTACAGTTCTTAAATTGATGAGTACCTATGTTCTTCTCAGTTGTGTGTGTGTTTTCAATCTGGGTACCAAGAAATAACTGTTACACAAGGATAACAGAATCACAAAAAATTGTATTGAACGTTATGAACCTAGAATGTTTCCATCCAAGAATATCTGAAAAATATCATGATAATTAAAAAGAAGCAGGAACCTAGTTTTTTTTCTATTTTTTTCTTTTTCTCAAGTCAAGTATAGTTAAATGATTAAAAGTTCATCATTTTCATATGTAGAAAAGGAACAATAGATTTGAAATTTGCAGGCACAGTATGTTTTCTGGCCTTAATGAATTTTGGTGCATGATTTGAAATGAGTCATTTTACCTTTTTAAATATGATCTCACTTGAAGACTTAAGTAAAATTTTAAATTAATTCAGCAAAGACATTCAGCAACTTATTTCACTATTTCTTGTATAATGAATGCAAATGAACAATGAAAGCCATTGTTTTGCTTGCCACATCCTCCTCATACATTTGAAAAATGGCTATAACCTGAGAGAAATGCAAACTATATTGGTGTTAATTCTGAACAACATTGGAGAGGGGAATGCATATGATGGAGGAATGGGAGGGTACTAGAAAGAAGTGACTTATAAAAGAAAAAAGGCATCAGAATTAACACAAAATCCTCTAAGTAGATCTACATCACATTCTTTAATGACAAAACTGAAATAATCACAATCTTTAGTGATTAATTCAAAGGACAGATAACACCATTTAATCCTTTATAAAAATAAAACATTCTATATATAGGGATCCATTGTAGCTAAATTTCAAGAGTCCCATTTTCCAGTGGAAAATTATTTTATATAAAATATCACTTGATAAATAAAATTCTATAAATCACCACAAAATTTTAGGCAACTAATATCCAGGGTTTTATGTGCATTATCCAATATGTGTCTATTGAAATTAATTAAAAATAAATAAACTTAAAACTTTAGTTCCATAGTCACATTAGCTATATTTCAGTTGCTTAATATGACTAGTGACTACAATATTGGACAACAGAGCTATAGAGCATTTCTATCATTGCTAAAAATTATACTGACAGCACTATCCTAGATTATTGAAAGTAGTGACTTTTCTATCTTAATTCCTTTCTTTCAGATGAATTAATCATAAAAGAGATCTACTTACACCTTCTTCAATCAATGCTAACCATCTATATAAATTTTATCATTAAATAGAGAAAATCTTGACTGAATTACAGTACAAAAAGTGCTTTCTTATCACAGTAGTAAGTAAGGTGATTGAATAAGTAATTAAAAAAAAGAAGAACTCTCAACAAACAAAAGCCCAGGACTAGATGGCTTTACTTACTGGTGAATTTTAACAAATATCTAAAGAAGAATTAATATAGTCTTTCTCAAATACTTCCAAAACTGAATAGGAGGCATCACTCCCAAACTTATATTACGAGGCCAGCCTTACCCTGATAACAAAGCCTGAAATGTACACTACAAGAAAAGAAAACTACAGGCTACTACTGATGAATATAGAGAAAAAGTTCTCAAGAAGATATTAGAAAACTAAATTCACTAACATATTAATGAAATACACACCTTGATCAAGTGTGATTCATCCTGGGATGCAAGAATGGTTCAACATATGCAAATTAATAAATATGATGCATCACATTAATAGAATAAAATACAAAAATCACATGATCATCTCAATAAATGTGGAAAAATCATTTTACAGAATTCAACATCCACTCATGATAAAAGTTCTCAACAAACTGATTATTGAGGGAATGCACCATAACATATTAAAGTCCATACAACAAGCCCACAGCTAATGTCATATTGAATGGTAAAAAGTTTAAACCTTTTTCTCTAAGATCAGGAACAAGAAAAGAGTGAAAACTCTCATCATTCTTATTCATCATAGTGCTGGAAGTCCTAGCCAGAGAAATCAGGCAAGAAAAATTTTAAAAAGGCAACAGAATCGAAAGGAAGAAGTAAAATTGCCTCTGTTTGAAAATGACAATCTTATATATATAAAATCCTAAAGACTCCACAAAAAATGTTGGAACTAATCAATACACTTAGTAAAGTTACAAGTTATGTGATCAATATACAAAAATCTATAACCTAACAATAAATTTTCTGAAAAAGAAGTAAAGAAATTTATTCCATTCACAATAGCATCAAAAATGATAAAATATTTAGGAATAAATTTAACCAAAGAGGTGAAAGATCAGTCCACTGAAAACTGTAAGATATTGATGAAAGAATTTGAAGAAGACAGAAATAAATGGAAAAATATCTTGTGTTCAAGGATTGGAAGAATTAATATTATAAAAATTTTATACTACCCAAAGTCATCTATAGATTGAATGTAATCCCTTTCACAATTTCAAAGTCATTTTTACAGAAATAGAAAAATCAATACTAAAATTCACATTGAACCACAAAAGACTGAATAGCCAAAGCAATCCTGAGAAAGAAGGACAAACTTGGAGGCATAACACTTCTTGATTTAAAACTATATACAAAACTGTGGTGATCTAAACAGTATGGTATTGGCATAAAAACAAACACAAAGATCCATGGAACAGAGTTGAGAGCCCATAAATAAACCACACATATTGGGCCAACTAATATTTGACAAGAGAATCAAGAATTCTCAAGAAAAAAAGGTAGTCTCTTCAATAACAGTGCTGAGAAAAGTGGATGTTCACATGCAAAAGAGTCAAACTGGACCCTTATATTAGACGACTCACAAAACTTAACTCAAATGAATTAAAGACTAACATGTAAGAGCTCAAACCAAAAAACTCCAAGAAGAAAGCATAGGGGAAAACCTCTTTGACTTTGGTCTTGGCAATGCTTTAATGGCGATGACACCGACAGCACAGGCAACAAAAGCAAGCATATACAAGTGGAACTATATCAAACTAAAAGGCTTCTGCACAACAAGAGAAATGATCAACAAAATGAAAAGGCAATCTATGGAATAGGAGAAAATAGTTTCAAATCACATATCTGATAAGGGGTTAATACCTCAAATGTATAATGAAGCATAAAACTCAATAGGAAAAGTATAAATAATCCAATTAAAAAATGGGCAATGAACCTGTATAGACATATCCCCAAAGATATTGAAATGGCCAACAGGTATACAAAAAGGTGTTAACATCACTAATTATCAGGGAAATGCAAAATAAAACCACAGTGAGATATCATCTCACAACTTTTAGAATGGCTATTACCGAAAAGGTAAAATAACGTCTTATCAAGGACTTGGAGAATAAGAAACCCTTGTAAACTGTTGGTGGGAATGTAAATTGGTAGTGGCACTATGAAAAACAGTATAAAAATTCTTCTAAAAATTAAAAATAGAAGTACCATATGATATAGCAATTCTACTTCTGAGTATATACCCAAAGAAAATGAAATCACTACCTCCAAGAGATATCTGTACCCCTATATTTATTGTAGTATTATTTACAATAGCTAAGACAGGGAAACATCTTAAATGTTTATCTATGGATGAATGAATAAATAAAATGAGGTATACATCTATCTATCTATTTATCATCTATGCACACATACTTTACATGTATATACTATATATATACTATATATACCATATATATATATATATAACATTTTCTTTATATGAGTAATTCAGCCATAAAAAAGTAGAAAATCATGCCATTTGTAACAACATAGATGAACCTGGAGAGCATTATGCTAAGTGTAGTAAGTCCAAAGAGAAAGACAAATACTGAATGATCTCACTTATATGTGGAATCTAAAAAACACCAAACTCACTGAAACAAAAAAAATCTTGATTGTTGTGGGGACAGAGGGTGGGAAGTATGGGAAATGGATGAAAGTGGTCAAAGGATATAAGCTTCCAGTTATAAAATGAATAAATTCTGGGGATGTAATATACAGCATGGTTACATTACAATACAGTTAACTATACTGTATTTCATGTTTACAGAATGCTGAGAGTAGATTTTTTTTAATTCTCAGCAAAAAAAGTAAAAAAAGAGTTGTAACTATGTGAGGTGGTGGGTATGTTAACTAACCTTATTTTGTTAATCATTTTGCAATGTATACATACATAAAATCATTATGTTGTGTACCTTAAACTTATACAATACTGTATATAAATTATATCTTAATAAATCTGGAAAAAATATGAGTGAAAAACCAGGTCCTAGGCATGTCCTGATATTGTAAAATATAAAGTATACAGTACCATATATAGACGCACTTCTGCAAAAGTTTTAGATCTAAATATAATCATGCCTCTGGAAATAACTTCTATGTCTAGGAAGTGCAGAGGCTAAAGACATCACAATAAAGAAGATAGAAGCTGCCAATTTCAGAAGATGGGGTATTCTACAAACCACTGACTCTATTTCTGCAAGTCAGTGGCAAGCAAAAGAAGCAGAAGGGAATTAACCATACTTCAATAAAAGAAAGAAAAGAAGCAGAAGGGAAGGAGAGGTTGTTTTAGATTGCAATAGACTTTCTAAGAAAGTGTGATGTTGAAGAAACATCATTATATGCTCAAATTTACATTGTCTTAACTGTCTTACCAGGTATTGTTCATTGATTATATATGAAAAAACAATAATGTGATAGTAAATCTGTGAATGGATACTCTGTTAACAAAATAATCCAATTTAAAATAATCAATAATAAAACAATTGATATTATGTGCCTCCTGATATAATGCATTTAGAAGGACTCAATATCTCTTATGTGATATTTTTGCCACAAACACATATTATCAAAAAAGTAAAGATAACAAATCTTTAACGTAAAGAAAAGAAAACCTTTGTATACAGTTGGTGGGAATGAATGTTGATACAGTCAATAAAATTAATCATGAGAAAACATCAGACAAACTGAGATTGAGAGCCACTATATAAAATAACCGGCCTGTATTCATCAGAACAGTCAATGTCAAGATACACAAAGAAAAGGTAAAGAGTTGTTACAGATAGAAAAAGTATAGTGGCATGGCAACTAAATACGTGGTGTGATATTAAGTTGGATCCTGTACTAGAAAAAATTAAAGTGACATTAAAAATCAATAAATAAAAACATCAAGTAAGGATTGTGGATTTGATGACAGTATAGTGTTCAAGTGAAATTTCTTGAGGTCGATAACTATACTGTGGCTATATAATAGAATGACTTTAAGAATTATAAGGATTATACACTGAAATATTTAGGTGTAAAGACGGGAAATATTTCTAACTTACTCCAAATGATTCAGAAGTAAATCAATAGATATTTACATAGATAGATGGATGGACAGATGAATAGGTAGATCAATAGATTGGTAGATAGTACAATAGAAGAATTATAAAATCAAAAGACACAAAATCTAATCAGTAATTTGTAAATTTGTTTAAAGGATATATTGAATATCCTGGCAATATTTTGCAAATTTTCTCTAAGATTCTATCCAAGTTTTCAATTACATCAAAATAAAAAGTTCCCAAAACAAAAAAAGAGACACTTCAGATACAAAACAACCAAATGTATTCTTAAGATCTTTTTGGAGCCTCATTTGCACAAACCAGCAAATGGGTAACAATATTTTATGAAAGAACCAAGGAAATTTGATTAGACTAAGTAATATATCAAGAAATTAAAATTAATTTTGTTAGATGTAATAATAGCATAATAATTATATAAGAAAATTCATATTTTTAGTGATACATACTGAAAGATGTAAGCATAATGTACCATGGTGTTTGGGACTTGCTTTAAAATGTTTCAGGAAAATAAATACATTTATAAAAATCCCAGATGAGGTAAAACCTTGAAAATTGTTGATTCTGGGTGATGGCATATTTTCTAACCAATTTTCTACTTAAAATTTTTTGTCCATAATAAACATTTTAATAGTAAGTGCCAAAAAAAGCAAAAGAAAAAGTCTATTTGGAATAATTTCTCTGTTCCTAGGTGTTTAAGACAGAGACATCTTCAGCAAATGTGATACAATCATTTTCCAGGAGTCAAATATTCCTCAGTAATGTGTTGTCATGTTATTTTTTCAACAAAACAAGGATAAAAGTCATATTAATATGATTCCACCAACAGATTTTTGAGGTCCAGAGATGGAAGTGTAAGAATGCACTTGGGAAGGATGTGGGTGGTGAATGCTGTCAGGAATCTTTTCTTTTCTTATATTCCCATAACTGACACAGGTGATTATCACAGATATGATAATCACAAAAGTCAGAAGCTATATTTTATTGCAGATACAAATTCTTGACTTTGTTTCTATATAGTTAAATGCCTAAAGATCTGAAAATTGCCTCTCCAGTTTTTTTCTTCTCCAAAAAACGCATGTAAGGATTTGTGAGCAAAATTTTAGAGTGAAAGTTTTTTTTTAACATATATACACATATATAAAATATGTGTATGTGTATGTGCACACACATATACATATACACATACATATATGTATACATACACATATGCTTGTGATGGTTAATTTTAAGTGTCATCTTGACCAGGGCACACTGCCCAGATATTCTGAGTAAAATTTGTTCTGAGTTTGTCTGTAAGGGTATTTCTGGATGCAGTTAACACATATAATAAATTGGTAGATTGAGGAAAGAAGATTGTCCTCCTCAGTGTGGGTGGGCCTCATCTAAGCTGTTGAAGGCCTGAAAAGAACAAAAATCCTGGGTAAGAAAGAATTTGCTCTCTCTGCCTGATGTCTTCCAGCTGAGTCATCATTATTCTCCCACCTTTTGTCAATACTTGGACTTGGGCTGGAACTTACACCATTGGTTCTCCTGTTTCTCAGTCTTTCAGACTTGGACTGTAGGTTATTCCATCGGACCTCCTGCATCCTAAGCCTTCTGACAAGGACTGGAACTATATAATTGGGTCTCCTAGGTCTTCCGCTTGTGTGTGTGTGTGTGTGTGTGTGTGTGTGTGTGTGTGTGTAATATATAATATATTCAGGTAAACTGAATTGTACAAGGTGCAGGATATAGCAATAAATATATTGAAATCTATCACAAGGAGATTGCAGCTAAACAGAAGAGGAAGCCTCTAATAAATAATTTCAAATCAGTAGAAAGAAGACTCTTTTGTGCTGCTTCTGAAGAACTATTGTAGCACAGACTTTGGTGCTTTTAAAAAGGCTTAATTTTAGGGATAGTGCTTGAACTAGCTCTAGAAAGAAGGACACAAGTTTGTCAAGCCAAACTATGCAGCATGTTTACAGGCAATGAAGTGTAGAGCAGCACAACACAATTAGGAAATTACAGGTTATTGTGCATTGGTTGATCATTTAGAAAAACTCTGAGAGTAGAAACTGCAGAGAAGGTAAGTTGCAGATCTCAGGGGTCCTTTTACACTGTGCTAGAGTGTTTAGACACCTTTCTGCTGGGTGATGGGTAGCTACTGGTTTGGTTTTAATCAGTAGAGTGACAAAGTCGATTTGTTCCCTAGAAAAATTGTTGTGTCAGAAGTATAAAAAATGGAGTAGAAGAACAAGGGAGAAGAGTTCACACATTTTTTTTCTTACTTAGAGTCTATTTATTTGCTTCCTTTCTCAAAGACTTTTGAAGAAAAAAATGGGTATCTAGCCACTGCAAATACATTTTTTTCAGAATAAAAATAAAAATATCTACATTGTTAATTGCAATAACTTTTGTATTATGGCAACATGCTTAAAAATTATTTTGGACTACAAATATTTCACCTGAAAAGCAGTGTATCCTTGGCTTCTCCAAGTATAACAAAACGATTTTTCAAATCAGGACCTAACTCAATGAACTGACCTGGGCTGTTTCAGAAATCCTGGATAAATAGGTTTAACTTTTATAGAAATAATTCCTAGTTTGTGTGTTTGTATGGGGGATCTCCACTGGGAACATCAGTTTCTAATGAACAGGAGGCAGGGTCCTCAACTCCAGAAAAAAAAATTAATCAATATGAAATACTGGTTGGGAAATGGATATCAAGGGGTTAATTTTAACCAGCCAATTTGTGTTTCAAGCACAGTCCCACAAGGTGTTGCATTACTTTAAAAATGTACAAAGGCATTTATGTGAGAATAAGTGGGTAAACAACAACAACAAAATAATTCAGGTGAAAAAAAGCTTAAGATACTTTTCAACAGTATTAGAGGCTTCATGCTACATTGCCTTCAGAAGAGCCACTGAGAAATGGCCAAACTTCTACCTGGACCAGGGTCCAAGTCTATGAGTTGAACCCAAGAGAAGTATATCATTTTAGAGTTGACTCCTCTTAAAATAGGTGTCAAGGAAACCTCTCTTGCTTATGTTAATCCCATCTTTTCTTCTGGACCCTTTACTAGGCTTTTGAATGGTGAGAGAACACTGGGGTGGTAAAAGAGGTATAAAGGGAAAATATACTACACCCTCCATCCAACTAAAAAATGCCCATTCTGTATCCTTTGAGTAACACACATGTCACCTCAACCTCTTCATGAACTGTAAAGTCGGGCTCGGATCTTGTTGAAGATAAGAGAAATTGCTCAGCCTCTGGACATCGAATTTTGAGTTCAGTTTGGAGAGTACAGTTTATTTCTTTAAACACACTATGTCTGGGTAAAACACGTTTCTTTGTAAACAGTCATGTCTGAGTCATCTAAGAAAATACCTACTCTGAGAAACACTGTTTTCACATCTTTAGTCATAGGTGTTCCTACAGGAAAACTATGACTATATGTTGTAATCTATTTAATAATGCTGAGTCCAATCTAGCCAAAGAATTTTTTTTGCTCCACATTGACTCAGAGAGTTTAACATGAATATGTGTGTGTTTCTGACAAGTTATGCTGTAGGCTATAAGAAAACAAAAAATACACAGCAATGAGCATAAAACTGGTACCTGTTTGGATGTAAGCTGCAGAAAAGCCCCTTGTTTCTAGTTACTGATCCTTATCCTGCTTGTCCAATCTTTCTCTATTCATTATTCTCTGTAAGCGCAATGGCCATTTTTTTAAAATTAATTTTTATTGGAATATGGTTGCTTTACAATGTTGTGCTTGCCTCCACTGCACAACAAAATGAATCAGTCAATGGCCATTTTTTGAATGTACTTCATTTGTATGTGCAACAGTATTCTGGCAGTAATATTTTGTACTTTGTATTGCCCTGCATGATATAGAGCTGGCCAGGCTATAAAACCAGTAGTAGCAGAATGGGTAATAGAATTCAGATTTCCTAGCTAGGGATTTATTTCATGATAACACATCAACTCCTAACATTAGCAGTGACTACAGGGAGGGTTTGGCTAGGGAAAGCTTCTTGCATCATGGCTGGTTGGCCTATGCTTAAAACACACAAAGCTTTCATTCTCTAGAGCAATTGTTGCTAGACACCTGTTTCTCAATGTCTAAGTTACATGGAGGGAAGTTACCAAAGCAGTTAATAAATAGCAATAGTAATGTGAAGACCCATGATTGCCCACCAATGAACCTTTTGGCAAGGCATTTGGACAAGTAAGAGTAAGGAGACATGGAGCATGTTAGAAGTGCCTAAAGAAGTCATAATGGGAGAAAATTTTGCTGTAACTTTGCAGGAGACTCAACTCTAATGATATTTTTTTCTGAGAACAACAAACAAGGGTTTATAATTATTAACAATAACTTCTAATTATTGGAAGTAGCTACTCTATAAATACATTCAAAACAGGAACCTATGATTTTCAGGCTTGGCTTTATAACTGCAAACCATCATGCTTCTAATTACATCTTAATATTTGTGAAATGGATCTGAAGGGAATGAAAATGTGTTATGAAATTCTCAGAGCACTAATTTTAGTCCATTTTATTTAAAAATTAAGAACAATTTTAGGAACATAGAATGGCATTACAAAATGAAGTTGGAATACTTTCAAATACCACTGATCTAACCAGTGACATGTCAACAAACAAAAATCTCTAAGTTAACTCTTTACCTAACTATAAATTAATTCCACAATCTTCCTAATAACTTTTATTTCATTCATTTTTTGGCAAGCTTTCTTCCATGATATACTTGGATACCTTTAGTGAAGAGTGTGCATGGAAAAAGTAATATGTGCCAGTAATATGCTTTACATCCTATGGCAGAGAGGTTAGTTAAACAACAAATAATCTTATTTCTATTCCATACAACTTCTTAGCCAGGTATTATATCCTTCAGCCCCCTTGCGTCTAGGTGGAGTCATGTGATTACTTTTGAGAAGTGGAATGAGCAGAATCTATCTGGGTCTCTGTGTTTATATATATATATATATATATATATATATGGTGTTACATCTTCTCGTTCTCTTCTTTCATAGAAAATTTGGTTATGATGTGATGAAAATGGCTACATTACAGAGGAAAGAAGACTGGATTGAGAAACTTCTAATCAGAAACATCTACCTTGGACTTTATGTGAATGAGTAACAAATCTGTATATTGTAAAGCTATGAAGATTAGTTTTGTTTCTGTTTTTGTTGTTGTTGTTTTGTTATAGCAATTAGCCTAACCTGAGTAATACATATGTATAATCCTCAAAATACCCTGAATTAGGTACGATTATTATGGTCATTTTATAGATGAATAAATGTAGCTCAGAAAAATAAATATTTGCACAAGTTAGTAAACTGCAGGGGATATATTGAACTGAGGTTTGTATACGTCTAAAGACCACGTGTTTAACCAAGATTGACAATCTAATAATAGGGATATCTCTATCTCACAGTAGAATCCATTGATTCAAAGATGTTCTAAAGCCATTGTTCTTACAGTTTTAGAAACACCATGAGTAGTGTCACTGGTAAAGAGAGACTGCTTTGCCTGCTCACTGGCCGGAGAGTACAGTAAGTTCCCTACATACGAATGAGTTCCGTTCTGAGTGTGCATTTGAAAGTCCAATTTGTTCATAAGTCCGACAAAGTTAGCCTAGGTACCCAACTAACACAATTGGCTATATAGTACTGTACTGTAATACATTTATAATACCTTTCACACAAATAATACATAAAAACAAACACAAAAATAAAGAAAACATTTAAAATCTTACAGTACAGTACCTTCAAAAGTACAATAGTACAGTACAACAGCTGGCATACAGGGGCTGGCATTGAGTGAACAGGCAAGAAGAGTTACTGACTGGAGGAGGGAGAGAAGGTGGGAGATGGTAGAGCTGAAGGAATAGGAGACAGAAGGCAAGCTGCAATTTCACTGATGCCTGATGGTGACAGCACAGGTTCTGGTTCCTTGCTGGATTCAATTCTATCTACCCTCTTGAAAAAACGATCCAGTGATGTCTGGGTAGCAGCTCTTTTTTTCTTATCATAGATTACATGGTAGCACTGGATTGCATTCTGAACGACTGCTGCACACTTCGTGTACCGTTCTATGTTCTGGTCCTGTGCCTCAAAAACCAACAGTGCCTCCTCAGATAAAGAAAATTCCCTTGCCATTTCCTGCATCATGAATCTCTTAGGTTCTTCAGTTAGTTCTTCTTCCTCTTGTCTCTCTTCATCCTCTCTCTGGGCCTCCAATTCCATCAGGTCTTCACTAGTAAGCTCCTCATGTTGCACAGCAAGGTGTTCAATGAAGTCATCCTCTTGAAGATCTAGCTCCAGCTTCTAGCTGTCGGTCACTAAGTTGCTGAAGACCTCTTTGGACTCCTCATCCAAATGCATGTTCACATCTTTGAAAGTTCACAACTTGAATGTTTGTATGTAGGGGACTTACTGTATTCTCAGTTGCTCTGGCCTTTCCTTTTGCCACCTGGGATTATCCAGTGAACCAAACTGGAAGTTCAGGGAAATGAGTGATACATAAGGCACGTGGTGACCAAAGAGAAATGGAAGAAAAGAGGAAAAAGACAGAAAAAAAGAATGTCCTCCCTGTTCTGCAAAGTAGTACATACTACCTCTCTGAAGGTATCCCATGGGACAGTGGGGTAGTACAACTGTTTACTGTGGCCAGCCAAGAAATACACCCTCTCATATTTGTTTTATCTCCTCCCTCCTCCCTGATTATTTCCTTTTTGTTTGTTTGGTTTTGGTGTGGACTTTTATTCTTTCCTTTTTTTTTTTTTTCTCTTAAGTGAACTCAGATGAATATAGTGAGTGAAACAAAACACTGTTTGTTTCTGGCCTTCAGGTCAGAGAAAAGTGTTCACTAATAGAAATATTGGCTTGACATTAAGTGACCTGAGTTTGAGTCTAAATTCATTCAGTTATAATTTCAGTGATCTCAGATAATTCCCTTAAACTGCTAAGCCTTCCTTTCCTTATCTATCCAAGGAATTGATCCTTGTTCACAGAGTTGTAAGGTAACATGAGTTAATCTATACAGAATTATTATTAAACAGCACTGCCTATGTCCTGAAAGTGTCAAAATATTCCTTAGAGGGAGAGATTGGGCCAAATGTGGTACAGCAGAGAAAGGTTTGGTGATAACTAAGCAGACGTATGATTTGGATGTGTAATCAGGATATTTGTCTTGAGAAATGTAAATTAATGCTTATTAAGTATTTAGAATATTATAGTCCTTGCTCAGAGCCCTTGATATATATTAACACATTTAAAACTTATAATAACTCTACGAGGGAGGCATGCAAACTGGGGAATAGAGAGAGGTGTTGAGTACGTATCCACAGGGTTTAAACTGCTGGATCTGGGACTCAAATCCAAGATACATTTGTAATCACTATAATAAAATGAAAAACATATTTTGAGAAAATTTTGAGCAATTTAAACATTGACAAAACTTGGGTGAAGTGACCATAACAAAAAGGCAGTCTTTATACTCTATGTTTGGGGTTATTATTGATCATAATTGCTTAAAAACCTACTTCATCACATAGACTAATGTTACCAGTAGTAGCATTTTAGCATTTTTTATCCTGAACAACATTGCTTAGGAGAGGACAAGGATCTCCCTGTGACAGAGTCTTGAAAAATAATTCTTATAAACAAGAGAAGGAAAAGGTAGAAAATGCCTTCTGTTACTTGACATTTTAGTGCAGGATTTATATATTCAAGAACATGGATATTTTGGATCAGTGCTTAGTTTCATGTAATTTATACCTATATGCTTATAACTTTAATAATATCATTGAATGCTACTAATAAATATACAGACTATAGTCCCTCATTTTTCAACATATCAACTATCATGACTGTTTTTTTTTTAAATAGCTCTCTTAAAGTATAATTTCATACAATTCAACAATTTTAAGTATACAATTTGATGAGTTTTAACAAATATGGACAGTTGAATATCACATGATATAGAATATTTTTATCAACTCCAAATTTTCCTTTGCTTTCTCCTTTGTTGTTAAGTAAAGGGGCAGAAAATCCACACCCTGGAAGAAAAGGGATAATGGACTTGTATCCAGAATGTATAAAGGACTTTTGCATCTCAATAAAAAGGACAAATAACCCAACTAAAAATGAGCAAGAGTAGAAGTGTTGAATATATATTCCCCAAAGTATATATCATTCCTATTTTAAGAGAAGAGGAATCTAGGGCTTAGAGAAGGTTAATAACTAGTCCAAGTTTCCATTTGATGAATGGTGGATTTGGGATTCAAACTGAGGTCACATTGAGAGTGAGATTTGTGTTCTTAAAGTGAGAAGGAGAAAGGTAAAGAGTAGAAAGAGAGAAAGAGAGAGAGAGGAAGAAAAAAATAGTTATGGTGGTCAAAATTTGAATGAGTTGTATTACCTCAAGCCCTACTGTTTTATCTCACATGTTCCAAAGGATGAGTAAATCAGTAATGACGGCATTGAACTACATGAACTACACGAATATTGTTGTGTAACTAGTACTTATAGAAATAAGAGTAAAAGCCTCCAGTTCAATTTTTATCAAAGTAAAGGGAATGCCTTTCAAAAAAATCTTTCCTTCTATGGGGATTATAAAGGTAATATGATCACATGGGTAAATATGTCTCATGGCAATGATTTCGATTGACAGATTCTAAGAACAGAGAACAAGTAAACAAAAGAGAATTCTGGTAACTTTCAGTTAGCCTTCTTTCTTTCCTAGATTTATCAAGTAGAGAAATCGAAGAATATTTAGAAACAAAAGACAACAACAAAATCTTTGCAATGTACTTTACCAGATGTATGCTAATGAAAAGTAAAGTGAAAATGAAGCTATGAATGTGTTTGCAAAGTGAGAAGTGTGGTTCAGCCTTTTTTGTGGGGTGGTGGTTATTATTATTTAAAGGTGTTAAAAGAGTGTAAGTAAATCATTAAAACAGCTTCAAAACATTTTATGAGTCACAGCAACGAGTCATCTGTGTGTATGGAAACAGAGATGTCCTGTGACTGTAAGACAATTTGGCCTCTTAATTAGTTGTTTTAATTTGTGAGCTTGGAGTTGTGACTTTCTTAAACTGAGTAAATCAAATTCCTTAAAGAGAAGAGGTCCTGAGATAAAATCAATAGCTAAGGACAAAGTGCCAAGAGACTCAAATCACTGTTCACAGCATCTGGTTACTGAGCCTAAGAAATGTTCACATTTTAGATTTCTTTACCTTCTAATTATAATTTTAGTCATAATAACAATAATAATTTTAAAATCCCACTTATGGACCTAGATATCTAGAGCTTACATATTGTTTTCTCATGCTGTTTCAAACAAGTCTCAGAGATCTGAAAAGTAATATTTTTATTCCCATTTCACAGATTTAAAGACACTCTTTCCTCAGGAGATTTGAACTTGCTATTGTATTTTTCTGGAAACTCTTGTTTTCGATATATCAGTGGTTAGTTTTTTTTTTTTACCTCTATATATTGTATTTTTATGCAAATGCCATCTTCCAATTGAGACCATTTTAGGCCACCCTATTTAAAATTTCAATATTTACCTTTTTAACACTCTTTTTATCCTCCTTCCCTTTGTATTCCTCCCTCCCAAAGCATATATTACTGTCAAATATAATTAATCTTTTTTATTTACCCTGCCTATTTCTTCTCTCATCCTTCTAGTGTGTAAAGTCTATGAGTAGTATGTCTTTGAGGACAGGGATTTCAGAAACACCACACCCTCTGATTGACAGTACTTGATTGAACTGATAAACTCACAGCTAATGGGTAACTGACATATAATTCAAACTTAGGCGTTCTGATTACATGTTAAATTTTGGTTTTTAAATACCATTCACAGCATATTTACATGAAGGAGGTTGAGGGAAAAGTAGAAATGGTTCAAATATGGTTAAAATTGATCAGATTAAGCCCTTTCTCTTCAATATGAAGAGTCAACAGGTTCATATGTATCAGCATAATATTCCAACAGATTTTGGCTCTCAGAAAGGAGTTTATTAAATAATATTAAAATTTTGATTTTTTGCATATTTACTGTTGCCAGTTTGTTTTCATTCTGCTTTAGTCCTCAGGCTGCTATAACAACGTATCATAGACTGGGTGGGTTATAAACAACAGATATTTATTTCTTATAGTTCTGGAACTCTAAGACCAAGGTATCAGATTTGTGGGGTTCTAGTAAGAGCTCTCATCCAGGTTGCAGACTGTCAGTTTCTCACTGTATCCTCATCTGGCAGAGGGCAGAGAGAGGAAGCAAGCTCTAACCCCACCGTAAGGAGATTTATAAGGGCACTAATCCCATTCATGAGGGCTCCAGTCCTATGACTTCCTCTAATCCTCCCAAAGTCCCACTCCTAAAACCATCACATTGTGGGGTAGGATTTCAAAATATGAATTTTGAAGGAACACAAACATACAATCATACTGCACTTCTTCACACAAAAAACACATTGTAGGGTGACAGATGTCTAAATGGACAAGTGGGAGGTGGATTCTATTTATGGACCTGCTAAATGTAGTTTTTCAGAAGTTGTGTATCTTCTCTGGACTTTAGTTTTGTCATCAGAAGTGTGAGGGGGCTGGCTGGGATTATTTCAAGTGCCCTTCCTGGTCTCTAGAAATGATTCTCATTGATGTATAATTGTATTATTGTATAATTATATGAATTATAAACACACCATAATAGATAAAATTTTCAATTTCTAATAATGTTGTTTCTAGAAGTCCCAACACATGCAATCTATCTAAATATATTTTAGTTGATAATCACCCGTTTACACTTTTATAAGCAAAGTGCAAGTCAAATAAGCTCTGTGACGCTTATAACCTCATTATGTTGCTGTTCCCTGACATTTAGACAGCTATTTAGATTAGTTTTGCATAAAATAAATAAAAATGCAGTTCCATTTCCCAGTCTTTGTAATTTGACCTAAGTCTACAGCTTTACTAGCTTCTATATTAGAAAGCTCAGATGACAATGGAAATAGGAAGGTTGTTGCTAAATCAAAATTGATAGCATTGGATAATGGAATTTTACCGACTAGTAATAGGAGAAAGAAAAAATCCTGTGATATCATAGAATGCTTGTGATAAACATTCCTCAAGAACAGCAATGCACCTGACTCAGCAAAGGCCTAGAGGAACCCTAACCCACAAATATGTCTTATACTTTGTTAAGCAAAGGCCTAGAGGAACCCTAACCCACAAATATGTCTTATACTTCTTCATCTACTGTTTTACATTGCTCAATAAGTTTCTAGTTTCTTGAGAAATGTATGCTTGTGATTTAGTACTACAGAACTTTTCTCTGGCAAATTGAATAAGAGAGCTTAAAGAATATTTAATATAATGCAGGCAAATTTTTTAAAAGACCTTATTATTGAAGATAAATCTTTTTAATGCTCTTTGGTCAGACTGACTGTCTACAGAGATTGGCTTTGATGAAAAGAAATGTGCCTGGCTAATATCTACAGTAGGGAAGAAAACCTAGCAATTGCATTATCTTTTGTTTAGACCTCCAACAAGCAAGCTAATAACTTCCTATTCAGCTGTTTGTGCTTTGATTATAGGCCATTAATGGGCATTATAAAATGAAAAAAAGTTTGCTTAGACTTTTCACATGGATATTTCAACTTCATACTAATGAGTCAAGTTCTGTCAATTCTTCCGTAAGTTAGAATCTTAATAAAGCAATATGGCTTAACTTCAGCTAAATAGCAAATTATTACCAAACTATATGATGAATTTCACATTCCTTAGTAAAGATCTTTGCTCTCAAAGTAGAGCAAAAGTTCAAACTAGGGATATGAATTCCAACAACAATTGGTACTAACAAGAGAGACATTTGAAATATCCCAGGTATTTAGTTTGTCAATTTATATTCCCTGAGGGTAACCATATAAGTTCTCAGTTCTATACCAGTATTTACTTTATTAATACTTCATTGCCATTTTTAAAGACAATAGAAATAACTGGCTGTGAGTTTGGTAAGGATCGATGGGAGAAGAATGGATAATCAGCAATAGATTCTTTGAGGGCTCCAGCCCAGAGAATAGGCTATACGCGGCTGGAAGGTTGGTCATTGCCTGAGGGGAGAAATATTTTGTCTAGTTGAGAGTTGGGTGGTAGTACTGACTCTTCTTTGAAGATAGCTGCCTTAGCAGAGAAGAATTTCAATGTTTAAGTACTCAGGAACAGAGGTTCTACCTCCTACTCTTCTGATTTTTTTTCTAGTGGGAAATAATTTACTGATTATTCAACCGTCTCTACTTTCAAAGAGTAAAAGCTGGCTTTGGGGTATGATTTGAGAAACACAACAAACTATATTTCTTCATCTCTAGAGTCTTTCTTCCTCTCCCGTTCAGCCCAGTATTCTTGTCTGCTGTATCTCTACTGAACAAAATTAACGAAAATTATAAAATCAAAGTCATGTCTCTAGCATGCTTTAATTTGTAGGGCACCTTACAATATACAAGGTGTTAATATGTATAGAATTCTTTTCTCACAGAAAATCAAGAAATGTATTAACTTAACTCATTTTACAAATAAGAAATTTGTGGCTCAGAGATTATTGAATGAGTTTCCAAATATCATAGTGCTATGATTGTCTAGCATGGGTGTAGAGCCTAAATATTCTGATATCTGGTTTGTACTTCTTCTTCAGCACACTACTCACTCAATAAGGTATCTTTTGAACAATGAATCCTTAAATATTCTTCATTATTAAATTTTTTGGATGATATCATATAAGTAAAGAAGAGGGAAGGAGATAAAATTTATAGATGTCTAAGAAGCAAAAATTCCATAAAGAAATCCTGGAGGACACAAGCAGTTAATGCTTTATTGATGGAGCTTTAAAGAGAGACTTGCCAGAACAGAGAGATGTTCAAACATCTCTCTGATATGGGAGTTCACAGGCAGGAGAGTGGACATTAAGGTAAAAATAATCAGGAATGCTTGATGAAGAAGGTGGCACTTTTCCTTGATAGTCAATTAGGATTCTGACATGCACTTATGGGAATGTTAGGACCCTGTGACTACAGAGTGACATGAACAGACCTAAAAGTTATGAAGCATAACAGCTAAGTGCTGTTATAACTAGGACTCAAATTTATGGGAGAATGAGAGACATGTCAAATGGTTATAAGCTAAATAGAGAAATAGAAAGTTGGGTTCAGGCAACAGCATTGAGTTTTTTAAACCACAGTTTAAGGGTTTTATACTTCAGAAATCAGAAAGCGATTTTACTGATTTTCATCTAATTTTACAAAATTTTGAAATGATGCAGGTATGTTAATCTGACAGTAGTTTCAGAAAACATGAGACGTGGGAAAGACAAAGTTAGATTCAGTTAGGTTCCATGTAGAGACTGAAGCAGTCCAGATGCCACATTATAATCAGATGACAACATCTAAAGGTGGTTCCCACAATATTGTGTGTATTGTGTTCAGGATTATATTTCGTATGTATTTCAAAGAGATCGGATGTATGACCCAGATTTTCATTCAAGTCCAGGCCCTATTATAAATAGTCTTTGATGTTTCAGGTTAGTTTCTTTACTATTTTTAAGAAATGAGGAAAATTATTGATATTTATTTATAGCCCCTAGAGATGTGCTTAGTGAATAATTCTGAGCTCCACTTGAAACCTGAATGTGTGACTTGAAGCTGCAAACACTGAGTATAAATGTAGTCAATAGCAATTATACAGAGTTTCCAATGTTGCTTAGAAGTCATGCAGAGAATTAAAGGACAGAATCAGATACATTAGTCTAAATTTACAAATAAATATTCCATAGGGATAACAAATAAAATTAATAATACAGCATTTTATCTTTTATTTTTGGCAATGACTCAGTTTAATAATGTTAAGTAAAGTAACATATGATGGCCAATTGTCCCATTTGTCTATGACTATCCATGTTTTTTATAACATTAAAAGTCACACATCTGGAAAATCTACTATCCCAGGAAAATCAGGATGGTTGATCAGCCTAATATTTCACTATAATTAGAAGTAACTGTTATTATCTAGCATGGAATTGGTAATTTTAATTTATAGTTATAAATGGCTTAAGGTATGCCTGGGTACTCAGATTAATCAAACTAGAGGCTTTATATTCAAACAGTTACCCCACTTTTGAATGATCAGTTACAGCCAAGACCCAGGGTATGCTTTAAAATCTATCAAAAATAAATATGGTGTTTGCTATTTTAAGCATGTATGTACATTACTTTAACTTACGTATCAACATAACCAATGTAATCTGTGTTTTTTACAACATAGCAGAGTCAAGCAAACAGAGTTCTACCTGATACCCAAATCTAAAAGAAAAAAGATCTCTTTTTTTTTTTTTAATTGGGAAATAATTCAAAGAAATCAATGTTTAAAAAGTTGAAATGAATCCAACATTTTGGCACAAATAGTCTATGCCTTACAATGCAGCACTTTCACATACATCTTAATGTGAAAACAAAGTGAGATTGTTCTCATTGAAGTGATGATATATCAGAAATGCAACCCGTTGTCATAAAGAAAGCCATAGCATATGGAACACAGAGTGCACACACACACACATGTTCATGCACACACACACACACCTTACTCTCTTTTTTCGAAGTGCAGTAAGACCCAGGTAAGCTGTTCCAAAATAACGACACAATGTAGCAAGTCTCTCTCCCTAACATGTCATCTCCCATGTCTAGTGAAAGGAAATACAGTTCCTTTTTAAATAATTCTTTCTGGAGATTTATTCAAGAGCAGGGAGAGTCAGGCTCCCTTCACCGGGTGATGCTATGGGTAGGGGATTGCCCTTGGCTGGTAAACCATATGTAGTATGTCTGTATATTAGGTGGCATTCTGGCTTCTTTCTTTTCTCTATGTTTACCCCTCCCTTCCTAAATCACTTAAAACAGAACATTAACTTAACATGTGCAGAAAATTAAAATATTTCTTTTAATTAATGATCGAAGGATTATGTACATTAAAATTAATTTTTAAAGTTCATGATTTATAAGAAATTCTAATTACTAAAATAGAAATGAGTGGGCATACATGGGGAGTTGAGGAATTTTTCTCTCACAAGGCATATCACACAAGCAAAATTAAGTTGATAGCCAAAGCAAACTTATTAAATCAATTTTTGAATGAAAGATAGCTTCTGTTCTCTACTGCCAGTGCCAAATTCCTGAGCCGTATTGGTATATTAATATGCAAATATAGCTTCCAATTAGTTAGTCATTTATTTATAAGGAAACCTTATGAAAGACCGAGAAAAATACAGATACTAGCAAATTTTAAAAAAATAAATAAATTATACACATAGGAAAATTGCTCTGGGTCATAACCTTCCTTCTATCATGAACTAATTGTGTAACCGTGAAGCAACTCACTTGAATTCTATGCACATGTGTATTTATGAAACTAAAACGAGTGTGCTTTAAGGTCTTTCCTAGGTTAAAAAAATACTTAGGATTTATAACTTCTGTTCTTGGTCAGTTACTCTTTAATTATACTTCCTTGGCTTGCAAAAAAGGAAGACAAAAATCCTAGCAAGTTAGCCTCTCTTATTGGCACCTGTATAGCCCCTGTTGTATGTTCTATGGTGATATAAGATGCTCTAAACTGCTCTAAGATGCTACCTACTTACCCACTGAGCTTCAGCCTTCCCTCAAACCATAGCCATATTGGCCAGGCCTGTTACTTGTTCTCACTTTCTTTATTTTGTCTCTATTTCTCATATGGATCCAGAATATTTTCCTTATGAACAGCCTCATTAGCTGGGTTCCAAAAATGCTATATTTTCTTGGTCCACTGTTTCCTTAAGGAGGACACCACCTGGTGCCCAGAGCTCAGCACTAACCCAGAACAGTTATCTAAAGTCAAAATCCTAGCAAACATCTAACTCTGAGCAGTGCCACGGTTCCGTTTTGTTTTTTGTTTTTGTTTTTTTTGCCATGGTTCATTTTAAGGGATTTTAATTTCAGGCCAATTTTTAAATAAGTGAATTTTACATAGGAGGTATCAGATTTTCAGGGGTATCTGAGACAAAAGTTTGTGAATATTATGAACTATAGAGATACCCTAATGAAAGGGTGTGGGTCATATCTGGTCATTCTTTCTCTGTTCCTCTGCTCATTACTTCTCATCTTCCAAGCTCTAAGTGTTGGAGGACCCAGGGTCTACCTTTGAACTCGTCTCCCTTGGTGACCTCATTCTATCTTATGGTTATCTACATGGTTACAGGTCCAAAAAGTATGCCTGATATGGAATGTTCCCCTGAACGTCAAATTTATGTTAACTGCTGACTCAATATCTTAACTTTGGTGTCTAGAGACATTCCAAAATTAATATCTCCAAAGCGAACTTCTGATCTTCCTCACCATTGCCTAAATCTGCTCTTCCTACAGTCTTCCCTTTATCAGAAAGTGGCAAATTAATCCAGTTGCTCAGGCAAAAACAAACACAACTCTGAAAAACATTAAAAAAAAATCCATCAATGACTCTTTCTTTTTTAAATTGTTTTTTATTTTTTATATTTTAATACAGCTTTTAAAGGCCACACTCCACTTACAGTTATTACAAAATATTGGCTACATTCCCTGCATTGAACAATACATCTTGCAGCGTATCTTATACCCAGTAGTTTGTACCTCCCACTCCGTCACCCCTTTATTGTCCTCCTCCCCACTGGTACTACTGGTTCTCTACTCTGCTTCTTTTTTGTTATATTCACTAGTTTGTTGTATTTTTTTAGATTCCACATGTAAGTGATTTCATACAGTGTTTGTCTTTCTCTGTCTGACTTATTTCACTTAGCACAATGCCGTCTAAGTCCATCCATGTTGCTGCAAATGGCAAAATTTCATTCATTTTTATGGCTTGGTAGTATTCCATTGCATATATATATATATATATATATGCCACATATTCTTTATCCATTCAGTTATTGATGGACACTTAGGTTGTTTCCATATCTTGACAATTGTAAGTAATGCTTTTATGAATATTGGGATGTGTGTATCTTTTCTAATTAGTGTTTTTTTGGTTTTTTTTTAGATATATACCCAGGAGTGCAATTGCTGGGTCATGTGGTAGTTCTACTTTTAGTTTCTTGAGAAATCTTCATACTGTTTTCCATAGTGGCTGCACCAATTTACATTCCCACCAACAGTGCAGGAGGGTTCCCTTTTCTCCACATCCTTGCCAACATTTATTATTTGTATTCTTTTTGACGATAGCCAATCTGACAGGTGTAATGGTGATATCTCATTGTGGTTTTGACTTGCATTTCCCTGATGATTAGTGATGTTGAGCATCTCTTCATGTGCCTGTTGGCCATCTGCATTTTCTCTTTGGAAAAATGTCTATTCAGTTCTTCTCCCCATTTTTTTAATCGGGTTTTTTTTTTTTTTGATGTTGAGTTGTATGTGCTGTTTATATATGTTGGATATTAACCCCTGTTGGTCATATCATTTGTAAATATTTTCTCCCATTCATTAGGTTGTCTTTTCATTTTGTTGATAGTTTCCTTGCTGTACAAAAGCTTCTGAGTTTAATTAGGTCGCATTTGTTTATTTTTGTTTTTATTTCTTTTAAAGAGATGGATCCAAAAAATATTGCTGCAATTTATGTCAAAAAGTGCCTGCCTATGTTTTCCTCCTGGCTGGTCTTACATTTAGGTCTTTAATCCATTTTGAGCTTATTCTTGTATACAGTGTTAGAGAATGTTCTAATTTCATTCTCTTCCATGTAGCTGTCCAGCTTTTCCAGTACCACTTATTGAAGAGACTGTCTTTTCTCCATTGTATATTCTTGCCTCCTTTTTCATAGATTAATTGACCATAAGTGCATGGGTTTATTTCTGGGCTCTCTATCCTGTTCCATTAATCTATGTATCTGTTTTTGTTCCAGAAACATACTGTTTTGGTTACTGTAGCTATGTAGTGCAGTCTGAAGTCAGGGAGCCTGATTCTTCCAGCTCTGTTCTTTCTCAAGATTGTTTTAGGTATTTGGGGTCTTTTGTGTTTCCATACAAATTAAAAAAATGTTTGTTCTCGTTCTGTGAAAAATGCCATTGGTATTTTGATAGGGATTGCATTGAATCTGTATATTTTCTTGGGTAGCATGGTCTCTTTAACAATATTGATTCTTCCAATCCAAGAACACATTATATCTTTCCATCTGCTGTGCCATCTTCAATTTCTTTCATCAGTGTCTTATGGTTTTTAGAGTACAGGTCTTTTGCCTCCTTATGTAGGTTTATTCCTATGTATTTTATTCTTTTTGATGCGAAACTAAGTGGACTCTTTCATACTCTACCTCCAATCCATCAGCAAATGTCAGTTAGTCCAAACCACTATCATCTTTCCTATGAATGTAGCTTCCTACATGGCCTTTTACTTTTATTTTTATCCCCACAGAGTAGCCACAGTGGTTTTCGTAAAAAACGTATCATGTTTCTCCTTTAAAAAAATGTTTCTCCAATGGTTCCCATCTCACTCAAAGGAAAAAAAAATTCCCTTAAGTTCACTGCAAGTTCCTTCAAGAACTGTCCCCTTATCCTCACTTTCTTCATTAGTTCTTTGATTTCATCTCACTAGTCACCTCCTGAGTCACTCAACTGGATGCAAACAGACCTTGTTACTGTTCTGGAAAAGATCAGAAGTTTTTGTCTTTTTTGTTTACTGCCATATCCCCAGCTCTCAGAATAGTGCCTGGGATATAGTAAATGCTAGTAAATGTTTGTTAATTATAGAATAAATGAATGAATCCATGTTGAATGAATAAGATAAGTAAATTCAATTTCAAAGTGAATTTCTGCTTTTAGTAATGCCAAGTCATTTTTTCAGATATAGGTAACATACATAAATGTCATGCAAAATCTAATCTAAAAGGATAAGTTCTGATAAATTCCAACAGCATTTCCATTTAAAGGTTGAGGTTCAGTCTACAAATAAATCCTAAATAGCTGTGGCTATCTATATATGTCAAAGGAAATTATTACTTATTACATTTGTCCCAAGTCTCTGGATATTTCAAACAATGCATTGAAGAAATCAACACATGGACACTTGCTTGAATTATGTACTTTGCATGTGAAGATAGCATCAAAGACTGTATTAGCTAAAATATCTTAATTTGCATGTGTTCTCAAATCCAGATGTGAGTGGGTAAACTAGAAAACTGGTGCCCTCATTGTCCTTAAGTGGCTTAGAGCAAGGCAATTCATTGTGATCAACACAAATGCAGTGAAATGTTAAGGTTAATGTGTGTTTCACAAAAAGTTAAAATTTAAATCTTCAGTGAATACTTATTACTTTACTTTTTTGTTTTGTGAAAGGATTGCAATCTAAAATGGAACTGGGAAATATGAAATGGAGACTCTCATGCATGCACTCTCAGAAGAATGGAACTTAAAAACTACTCAGCCATAAAAAGAAATGAAATTGAGTTATTTGTAGTGAGGTGGATGAACCTAGAGTCTGTCATACAGAGTGAAGTAAGTCAGAAAGAGAAAAACAAATACCATATGCTAACACATATATATGGAATCTAAAAAAAAAAAAAAATGGTTCTGATGAACTTAGGGGCAGGACAGGAATAAAGACGCAGAGGTAGAGGATGGACTTGAGGACATGGGGAGGGGGAAGGGTAAGATGGGATGAAGTGAGAGAGTAGCATTGACATATATTCACTACCAAATGTAAAATAGATAGCTAGTGGGAAATAGCTGCATAGCATGGGGAGATCAGCTTGGTGCTTTGTGACCATGTAGAGAGGTGGGATAGGGAAGGTGGGAGGGAAGTGCAAGAGGGAGGGGATAGGGGGATATATGTATACATATAGCTGATTCACTTTGTTATACAGCAGAAGCTAACACAACACTGTAAAGCAATTATACTCCAATAAAGATATTAAAAAATAAATTAATTAATTAAAATAAAATAAAATTGTGTTGTGATAAAATATGTCACAAAAAAAAAAGCTAAGAGATGTATTTCTCATAAATACATGATTTACAGAAGAATGGGTCTTATCTACTGGTCAATGAACATCTGCCAATAATTTCTCCCCATCCTCAAGCCAATAAACTTATTGCTTGGACTCTGGCTGGACTTCCTCCTCTTTCCACTCCTTGCCTATAAATACAGTCTGCTCCAAACACTCAATGGACTCATTTATAGCTTGCGAGGACATGGCTTTCTAAATTGCCATTCCTCTGCTTTTTTCAAATAAACTTAATTTCTGGTCATTTGAACTTGCTGCTGTTTAATTCTTTATTTAGGTGGACAGTTTATTTATTTATTTTTAAATTTAAATGCCTGTTGTTTCTCTCCTCTCACCTACTGATATATTTCCACTAGTGGAAGATTCGACTATTTCTCATGCCATTTTTTCCATTGTCCTACGTAACAAAAATTTCAGATTATAGTAGCCTCTTTCTTCCACAGACAATATTGCAGGTAAATACAAATTTCTACAGAGCTAAAAGGAAAGAATTTCACATTCTCTCATTATGAACAACAGGATGGTATAGTAGATATAGGGGAGTGTGTATATTAGGCTAAATGCATTTTTTTCCTTGATTATACTAAGCCAAGCCAAGTAGTAAACAAAGCTAACCCAACAACAGCAAATGCACCAATATTTCATTGTGGTAGCACCGGAAGTCAAAAATGTCTAGATAATGTATCCCAGTATAGAGTCTACTTTTAGGTCCACTTTCCCTATCCCACTGTTTTGTTTATGATCCGTTAGATAATTAATACAACATTCCTTCTGGATTTTTAACAAAGGTCCTCCTTGCTAACTTGTTTGCCCATATGACTCTAAAGATTCTGATTGCACCACCCACCAACCTTCCTGATCACCTTTAGAAGCTGGCCAATATAAAAAATTCCCACAAATCCTCTCCAAAAGTCTAGTGTCTTCGTTATATGACTACTTACAAAGACAGTTTTTTTCAAAGTGGGACAGCACTGATTGTTGCTGGAAACTTTTATTTTAAATCTATATATCTCAAATGAAATATATGCTTTATCCCCCAAAGGAATATATGTATTATGATGTATAACATATCATAATAGCATACAATTTTTCATTTTTTATTTCAAATGAAAATTTAAAGCCTATGGTTAACTGATTTTCAGGGATGTATGCGAAAACATCAAATAATTTATCCAATTTTTACCAGGATTCAGTTATGTTTTTAACACTTCATTTGTTAAAAAAAAATGTGGTAATAATACATACTTCAAAAAGTTGTTATAATGATCAAAAGATTACACACAAACACACCTATACACACTCTACTTGGTACATTCTAGAAACTCAATAATCAAAATATTTTTTAGATGTAGTGACCATAAATGAGCAGATCATAATTTTAAATATAGTGACAACTGTCCAGTAACTGCATACCTAAATAAACTAGCCCATTAGAAATATAACTGGTGTCCTTCTAGAACACACAAATATACCATAAGGGTTCCGTATAGTCAATGTATGGCAACTTTCCACCAACTAGGATAAACTGTTGACCATGACTAATTGGAGTATCTCCTTTTTTTCAAGCTATATTAGGTAGTTTTCATAAATGTTCGTCATGGTTTTCGATACAGAGATTTTTGCTATACAATATTCAACATTTTTAATTTTAAAGTTTGGTAAATATATTATTATTCAGAAGGAAATGATGGCTGATTATGCTCAGGGAAATTCTCTCTGACATTAACCATCAATCAGGATGTAAATCTCATGCTTGATATTAGTGGGCTGATCTGAAGAACAAATTAGCCTATGACTGTATAGTAATAATTAATACAGAACTTAATAAGATGTGTGACTTAGAAAATAAGCTAATTGAAATATTAACACCACAGAAACTGCAGGTTTATTAGAAACACCTTCATTATTTAAACAAGCAATATCCTGTATCACGCTGTTATAGCACGTTGCTAGATTCTGTGTGAGACAAGGATAACTCCAATTTATCTGACTTAGCCACACATTTTCTTTTTCTTCCTTGCTTTTGTCTTTTTCTTTTACTTTTTTCCTTTTCTTTTCTTTCTTTCTTTCCTTTTTTTTTTTTTTTTTTTTTTTTGGTTAAGTGTACATATTCCCCATGACACAAATAGGAACTGATACCATCCATCTCCTGATAACAGCCTTCTCTGGGCTTGAATTACTTCTTCTAAATTTACTTAACAGGAAAAAGGAGAAAAAAGTGCCTCCCAGTCTTCTTTATGTGCATTTTGGTTCAATTTCTCTCTTCTGAGGTTCATTTGTTTGCATTCTTTCTGTAGTTTCTTAAGGTGTCAGGGATTGCTTAAAATGCACAGAACAAAGAGTTTTGCTTCTGGCCACTCCTGCATATTCAAAATGGAGTATAAACGCTATCCATCTCAAGCATAAGGTAAAGAGCTCAGTTTGTCCAATGCCTTGGAAGAATAAAAAAAAAAATGTGTTCCCTTGTGAGATTCTTATTCTGTTTGCAGATGTCTTGCTTCATTTTTAAAGGAGAGAAACCTGGATTGAGTCAGCAGTAAAATTAAGTGTTCTTTAGTAAGTTTTACACTTAACCAATAGAAAATTCATAAAGTAGCAACCATGTCAATTATTTCTTGATCATTGACCATTTTTAGGTAATTATAAATATGGAATTAAATTGTGTATCTGAAAAAAATATGTGTAGCATATATTTTCTTAAGGGTAGTATGTTTCATGTAAATTACATGTAAGGGAGATACTATACTTAATTTAGTGTTTACAATTAGATATCTGCTTTAGCTGAGACCAAATTTTCTAAAATGAACAAATTATAAAGATATTCTATTATAGTTTCATGTTGAATTGAATACACATGCATCTCATTTCTTGACAGATCAGTCTTACAGAGCAAAGACATAGTTTCAAGTCTCTTTTGGATCCAATTCAATTAGTGTAATATTGTTTATGATACTGCTCAAAATATTTCCTATTGAATGAATTAATGAATGTATGAATTAATAGCAAGCAAACAATATCATAACAGATTGTAGATGTATTAATGTAAGATATATGAGCATATAAGCATAATTTGTATAAGTTTAGCTCTGAAACCAAGTCATATAAAATATATCCTATTCAAAATATCTTTAATAGGTTGCATCCTACACATTGTACTACAATTAAATATGATTGGCTTTAGCATGAAATTGTTAGCTACATGGACTGTGTTTTGAGATAGGCCTGGTTTCAAATATTTACTCTCTTTGGTAATTTTGGTTAGGTCATTCACTTTTGTATGCCTCATTCATAAAACAGTGATAACAAGGTATACTTTTATATAGTTGATGATTTAAGTAACTATCATGTGGAAAATGCTTAACACTGCATTTAGTAACAATAGGCCCCCAATACATGATAAATGATAGCTCTTAATGCTAATATTAATATAAGTAAAGTTTTTTACTTTAAGAATTTTCTATCACACCTTTATCTCAATCTTCAGATTCTGCTTGAGGGAGATAGAATTAATTAGTATAAACATAGACACTTTGCAGACAAATATAACTGAGGCTCATTGAGCTTAAGTGATTTTTCTCATGATTACTATATAAGTAATAGGGGTGAATATGGATCAAGAACTGGGTCTTATGAATTATAATTCATTCATATTCTGACTACACATCACTATGTCTCTCCTGCTTATCCAGAAGCTCAGTATTCCACAGCACCACTTATGTTAAGCAGACTTTCTAATATCCCTCCATATAAAATTCTAATTTGTTACTATTAATATGTTATTTCAGGTTTTATTAATAAGTCACTAGCAATAATAATATCACTAATTAAAAGCTGTATGCCCCAATCCATGTTCAGGTTAAGCAAGTATTTTCCATCTCATATTTGATATACAACACAAGTGTCTACTGTTGCTCAATAACAAATTGAGACCTCTTTAAATAAATTGTTTAGGATAATATGACATCTGTATAGGAAAATAGGAGATTGGACTCCAACCTCATTCTATACCAAAATTAATTGCAGTTGGATTAGAATATTCATGTAAACCACAAAGCCATGAAGATTTTTAAAATATGAATTACAAATGACATATTGCTTACTTTGAGTAAGGGAAGGTTTCTTAAGCAAGACACACAAAACACTTACCAATTAAAATTCCTTTTTGTTCAAAAGACATTTTAAAAAAAGAAAAAAAGGCAAGACACAGATGAGAGAAAGATATTAACTATACATATTACTGACAAAAAACTTCAGAATATATTAAAATTTTCTACATATCAATAAGAAAATTTCAAAAAACCTGAAAGAAAAAAAATATAGGCAGGTGACTTTTACAGGTCGCCTATAAAATGACTAGAACATATATAAAACAATATTAATCATTGATAATTAGGAATGTAAATTAAAACTCACAAAGAGATGCTACTACACAAATCAGATTGGCAAAAATGGAAATGATATGGATTATTGATGATGGAGAACTCTTTTACATTTCTAGATAGAGTATAAATTGGAAAAGAGCTTGGCTCATCTAATGAAGTTGGAAGTGGATGTCTCCTACAATCTAGAGAGACTTGTGTACCGGTAGCCAAGTAAACATATCCAAGAATGTTTTTGGCAATATCATTTATAACAATTCAAAATAGAATAACCCAAGGGGTCATTTAAAAAAGCATGAATAAGTACATTGTTGTATATTCTTCCAATGGAATTTCATATAGAAATAGAAGTAATATAGATAATGCTACACAAACCAAATGACCGCATCTGTATTACAATGTTGAATGAATTAAGTAAATTAAAAAATAATACACACAGTATGATTCTAAGTATAAATAAATCACAATATGGAAAACTAAATTATATTGTTTAGAGTTCTATTAATAATTGATGAAACTACAAAGTAAGGAAATACTTATTACAAAAGTCAGAACAGTAAATGGGGTTAAATAATCAGCAGTGGTGAGAAAGGAATGAGAAATAGGCTTGGTAGAGAGCAAAAAGGTTAGGTTACCTCTGTTCGGGATATTTACTTCAATTACTTAGTTTACTTTATCTCAACAAATATTTAAAATTCTGTGCTCAGAATAAGAATTAGATGCTGGACATCTAGAGAGAAATAAATTCTCAGTGAATTTGAAAACTGGTAAAAATAGAGAATTGAAGAGAGTAAAAGACAGTCTTTCAGAATGAAAGCTCTGATAAGAAATACAAAGAATTATGTGTATAAGGAAAGAAAGCATTAGCATGACTGGAAGAAAATTCACTAACCCATTACATTCAGTCATATATAAATTTATTCAAAAAACACTTATTAAGCTTCTATTCTGAGACTTTGGATTAAGAAGGAGACAGTAGAGAAGCAGACAACAGACAGGTCTGTAACATTTTGGATATAGAATTAATGGAGATTTGGTGGTGGTCTGATACGCAGCTGGGAAGAAGGTGATTGTTAGGAATGATGCTAAGGCTTTCTCTCTGCACCTTCCCAAGATTGGAGGCCATTGATGAGGATAGGATGATTGGTGAAGCAGCAGAGTTAGCAGAGGAGAATGAGGGAGGGGGCAGGGTTGTAGAAAAAATAGAAAGCTTTGTGTGGTATGCCTGCAAAAATTGAAAAATATAGACATCGATTATGCTGTTGTATATGTGTGTCTGGAGTCCTTATGAGAGGAACAGCCTGGAAATACACATTTGGGGGTTATCAATATAGAAATTATATAAAATACATAGGAACAGATACAATCATAAAAGTAGGGAGTAAAGTTCTGAACAAATCCAATATTTAGAAGTGAGATTAAGGAGAAAGACTTAGCAAAGGAGATGGAAGAGATAGAAAACTAGAAGAGGATAATTTCATTGAAGATAATAATATTTCAGGAAGAAGAAATTAAGAGGAGTTACCTTAAAATTTCTTTGAACATTTAATATTTAAAATATTACCTAAATCACAAGTGGGATACTAAATGGTTGATGTGATAGTGAATAGCTCTTCCTAGACAGGAAACACTGAGAAAGGGGAAAGAAGAGGAAAATCACATAACCTGTCTCATAAGTATTTGAACTTGGATGAATGTTATCTAAACTAGAAGGAGGCATTCACACACATTCAGGTGAAAAAATAAATAAATTTATATTTTGTATGTTTAACTATTTTTTACTGTTTTTCTTTTACTTCTGGAACTCCACAGCTAAGAAAGAGGGAAGTTAGAAATTAAAGAATGGAAGCTGTAATAAGAAATTACAAATTTCTGATAATGCAGTACTGCACTGTAATCACTATGCACTGAAGAGAGTGTTTGATGAATCTTAGGACTCAGATATTTTAAAGGACAGATTACTTATGAGTGCAAAATAAATACTGATTGACTGATTATTCTTCATCTTTCTGAATTTAATAGAGTCTTGCTCAGTGATACTGTATTTCCTCTCACAGTTTCACAATCTATTTGAATATACATAATAGCAGGGTCTCTATTAAAATTTCCAGTAGTAATTTCTTGTTTGAAACAAAAACATTGTCCTTGGCTACAAAGAAAACTCTGTTCATAATATTTTAGGTTATACCTAAAATCCTCAAATTATGCTTGTCAATATCAGATCTAATTTGCATCTGAGAATGTTCATATTTGAGTGTCTTTGTGATTCATCTTCATTTGCCAGATAAATCTCTGGGGAACTTGGAGCTTTCCATCACCCAAAAATAGTTAAAAGAAAAGCTTTTAGGACTCATAGAATTTTGCAAAATATTTTCTTCATTTTGATCAAAATGTGTCTACAAAGTGTCTCTTTAAATATTCTTCTCCAGATGTATAAAATAGTGTGGTTTGAGGATCAAATGCTTGCAAGCTAGCTAGGAAATACATTGATAATGTTCCTGTCTTTTTGGAAATTGCTCAAGAATTATTACATTTATTGATAGAATGCTCTATGAATTTGAAAAATTATTTTCTGAGTGCTTTGTATTCTAACTCTACATAGTTTTAGGAATTATGAACGTTGGCTTGATTTTTGTGGCAGGATACGAGAGAGGATTCTTTGGATGATGCACCAGGTTTCTTTTTCAAATTTGTTTACAGATAAATACAGTCATATGGGAGGTATCTTTTTCGGTAAACAGAATTACAATTTTGTTACACTTTCCCCTTGATTTAGGTTTCATTTGCTGACAATAGTGTGGTCAGAGATGCTAAAAGCAGTAGATGTTTCTATTACCCAGTAGGTAGTGCTTTCAACCAGAGATCAATTCTGGCTTCACTTCCATTCTCTAGATCCTCATCTTAATAACTGTTCTTCAAAGATGAATTTGAAGCCAATTGATATGAAAAACTTACTTGGCTTTCCACGGAGACTTTCCAAGTACATCAGTGATAAGGAAATAAGTTTAAAAATGATAATATCTAACTAAACACTTTTAAAAAGAAATAAAATACAAAGCAACAACAAGACAATAAAAATAAGATTCTCCCTTCCTTGTTTCTGTGTTTTAACTTTTATCTTTATTTCTTTTGTATGACCAGCATAGTTACCATGAAGAAGAAAAGTTCTTTTTCATGGCATTCATTTTACCTGTTCCTGAGATATTTATTAAATTTTGCTTAACAAAAGCAGATTCTTTGTACTATGGCAAAAAGCAAAGGATGCTTCACCCATTTTTCACTCAAAATTATTCTTGCTGAGAACCAAATTTTCAACTCCTCTAGTGAGTCAAATCTCCCATTCTAATCACTTTCCCTCACATTATAGGAGTATGTGGGAGAATTCATTTTAAAAATAAAAGTATGGGAGAGAAGATAAGAAGAAGTTGGGTGACTTTGTATTATATTATGAAATACCACATATAGTTTAGATTAGAGAAATTAGGATGGACAAAGAGTAATAACTTTTATTTACATTTCGTCTCAATCTCCTCTATGTCTAATCACTACTAAAGAAGACAAGTATGATTTTAACTCTTAATTCCAGTCTGAAACCATTGATGCCTAATTTTTTTCAGCAAATTTGGAACTTACTAATTATAAATATGTGCATGTGTTACCTGGTGATTCTCAAATTTGACTCTGCCTGAGAAAGACCTCTGCTTTCTCCCCGACCACTTGCAATCCAAATTTTGAAGCTGCAGGCTCAGAATTCTTATTCAGTAGATATGGTATGGATTCAGATTCAGAGATAATTTTGAAAACTGTATTGTGTGAACTGAACTTTCATCATGTCATTTTTCACAAATACTCTCAGAATATCAGATTTATAAGATACTAATAGAACAACATACTTTTCTCCAGTCTTTCTGGTAAACATCTGTTTCATTTCTGCAACTTCATTTCCATGTTTTCTGGTAACTTTTTACAACTATTTCCTTCAGATTTTGGGGGGACTTGAAGGAACCCAATTAATAGCATCCCTTCTCCACTCCAAGTGGCTAAACTAATATAAAAACCAGAGAGGTAAAGCTATGAATACACAAATATCAACTATTATTCATAAAATTTGATTGGAAAATCTAGATTATACCTCTGTCAAGTGGTATTATAATACTGGACCCCAGAATTAGTCACAATTATCCACCCAGTAATAAGCAAGACTAGAAAATTGCAGGTTTTCCCAAGTGGGGAGCCTACTCCTGTCAATGAAGGCACAAACTAGAACACATGTTCACTGTAAGTAAAAGTGGGGAAAATGAGCCAGACTATAAATTTCAAATTTATCCTTCTAAACTTACCAATCAGATTGAGTAACACTTCCATTACTGAGTTAAAGGCAGAGAGAAGCAAGGAACTCTACCCAACTGAAAAACAAAAATAAAAAACACAGTAGGAGTAGGGAGAAAAGTCTCCTTATACAGTATGCTATATATTTTTTCTTATAATTATTCACATACAACAAATTCAACCAATGAATAATTTATTCAGCTAGACTAAGGAGATGAGCAGTTTATCAGGATATTTTCTGGAACTTTTGTTCAGCAGTTTAATTTTCTCCAATGAGGAATCTGAAGTAAGTCAGAAAAGAATATTAATTAAATCATTCTGTATCTGAGGTTAAAAATTTACTCTATATACTATTTTCTATCAAAAATTATGTCCACCCACATCATCCTAGACAGGCTATCAGAAATTCTGCAGTGAGATTAAATCTTAACCAGATACTTTAATAATAAAATGCCAAAATAGAGATGGCCCAAATTTGAGTATAATTCCTTTTCCATTATCAAAATCTCAGGTAAAATTCAAATTCAAATATTATATTTTCTTGCAAATCAAATGCCTAAGACATAAAATTACCAAAGAATGAAATTCTAAATCAAAGTACTACCTTGAAAATTACAGTAGTACAGTACAACAGCTGGCATACAGGGGCTGGCATCGAATGAACATGCAAGAAGAGTTACTGACTGGAGGAGGGAGAGAAGGTGGGAGATGGTAGAGCTGAAGGATTGTGAGAGGACAGGCTGCAATTTCACTTATGCCTGACTTTGATGGAATGCAAGTTTGCATCTTTGAAAGTTCGCAACTTGAAGGTTCGTATGTAGGGGACTTAACTGTATCTTGACCTTGAGAGTAAAAAAATCTAAACAAAATTGTTTCCTTATATTTTATTCTCTTCAATCTCTGCTAGAAGTATTACCTATGTCTGAATTCAATAGGAATCTATTCAACAGTTTCAGCCTATGCTTTTTTGTAGTGGACTGAATATAATTTTTTCAAGGTTCTAAAGTTCTATTATTTCAATACTAAGCTTCTACCTCACCTTTAAGAAATTTTTCCCTCTGTGCCTTATCTGCATTTCTACGACATTCCACTCCCAATGAATGACACTGTAATGTACTCAACTGTCCAAAGAAAACTCTTTTCTATAACTTACTTTCACTATACAGCTACTACTACTAACTGTGGTATTACTCACTCCCCAATTCCAGTCAAGAACTCATTCTTGTTAGTCAATTTACTCCCTACATCTAATCACTAATTTAAATTCACCTACTTCTCAAATCTCCAGATTTCTTTCAGTTTTTATCATGAATGGATGTTGAATTTTGTGAAAGGCTTTTCCTGTATCTATTAAGATGATCATGTGATTTTTATTCTTCCTTTTGTTAATGTGCTCTAACACATTGATTGACTTGCAGATATTCAACCATTCTTGCATCACTGGTATAAACCCCACTTGATCACAGTGTATGATCCCTTTTATATATTGTTGAATTCGATTTGCTAATACATTGCTGAGGATCTTTGCATCTATGTTCATCAGAGATATTGGCCTGTAATTTTCTTTTTTTGTAGTGTCTTTGTCTGGTTTTGGTATCAGAGTAATGGTGGCATTGTAGGATAAATCTGGGAATGTCCTATCCTCTGCAGTTTTTTGGAATAGTTTGAGAAAGATAGGCATTAGCTCTTATTTAAATGTTTTTTAAAAAATAATTTCCCTATAAAGCCATCTGGTCCTGGACTTTTGTTTGCAAGGACTCTTTTTTATTATAAATTCAATTTCACTACTAGTGATTGGTATGTTCAGGTTGTCTATTTCTTCCCGATTCAGTCTTGGGAGGTTGTAGGTTTCTAGAAATTTGTAGATTTCTTCTAGGTTGTCAATTTGTTAGCATATAAGTGTTTTTAGTTTTCTCTTAAATCTTTAAAAAATATATCTGTGATATTGGTTGTTATTTCTCCTCTTTTATTTCTTTTTCTGCTTATTTGGGTTGTCTCTCTTTTCTTGTTGATGAGCCTGGATAAAGGTTCATCAATTTTGTTTATCTTTTCAGAAAACCAGCTCTTGGTTTTATTGATCTTTTCTATATTTATTTTTGGTCTCTACTTAATTTTTCTCTGATCTTTATTATTTTCCCCTTCTGCTGACTTTGGGCTTTGTTCTTCCTTTTCTAATTCCTTTAGGTGGTAGGTTAGGTTGTTTATTTGAGATTTTTACTTTTTTCTTGAGGTAGGACTGCATTACTATGAACTTCTTAGAACTGCTTTCACTGCATCCCATAGATTTTGGAAAATTGTGTTTCCATTTTCATTTGTTTCAAGGTATTTTCTGACTTCTTCTTTGATTTCTCCATTGACCCATTACTTTTTTAGTAGCATATTGTTTAGTCTCCATGTGTTTGTGCTTTTCCCATTTTTCTTCTGGAATTGATTTCTACTTTCATACTGTTGTGGTCTGAAAAAAATGCTTGATATAATTTCTATCCTCTTCAATTTGTTAAGGCTTGTTTTGTAGCCTCACATGTGATCTATCCTGGAGAATGATGCATGTGCACTTGAAAAGAATATGTATTCTGCAGTTTTTGGATTGAATGTTCTATAGTTATTTAATATGTCCAACTGGTCAATTGTGTTATATAAGACCACTGTTTCTTATTGATTTTCTGTCTGGATGATCTTTCCATTGAAGAAATTAGCATATTAAAGTCCCCTACTATTATTGTACTGTTGTCAATTTCTTCCTTTATATCTGTTAATATTTGCTTTCTATATTTAGGTGATCCTGAATTGGGTGCATATATATTGAGTGTAATATTCTCTTCTTGTATTGATTCCTTTATCATTATATAATGCCTGTCTTTGTCTTTTGTTATTGACTTTGTTTTAAGGTCTATTTTTTCTGATTTGAGTATGGTTATGCTCACTTTCTTGTCATTTCAGTGTTCATAAATATCTTTTTCCATCCCCTCACTTTCAGTCTGTGTGTCTTTAACTCTGAAATGATTCTCTTGTAAGCAGCATGGTCTTCTTTTTATCCAATCAGCACCCTATGTCTTTTTATTGGATCAGTTATTCCATTGACCTTTACAGCAATTATAGATGAGTATGTACTTATTGCCTTTTTATTACCTGTTTTCTGGTTGTTTTTGTAGTTCTTCCCTGTTCTTTTCTTCTTTTTTAAGTTTCTTCCCTTGTGGTTTGATAATATTTTTTTAGTAGTGTGTGTGTGTGTGTGTGTGTGTGCGCACGCATGCATGTGCATTGCTCCTTTCTCTCTAGTTTTTGCATATCTATTGTGGGTTTTTGATTTGTGGTTACCATGGGGTCCACATTTGTTGTCCAATAACTATATCTATTTGTTTTAAACAGGTAGTCCTTTAAATTCAAGCACATTCTAAAAGATCTAAAATTTTTACTCTCTATTCTCACACTTCATGTTTTTGATGTCATATTTTACATCTTCATGTTTATCCCTTTACTAAGTATTATAGTTATACTTGATTTTAAATTTTTTTGTCTTTTAATCTTCATACTAGCTTATCTAAGTGGTTGATCCCCAGCCCTTACTATATATTTGCCTTTAGTGGTGGGATTTATCCTTTCCTATACAGTCTTACTTATTATAGCCTTTTCTTTTCTACTTAGAGAAGACTTTTTAACATTTCTTTTGGAGTCAGTTTAGTATTGATGAACTCTTAGTTTTTGCTTGTCTGAGAAGTTCTTCATCTTTCCTTCTATTCTAAATGATAATCTTGCTGGGTAGAGTATCCTAGGTTACAGGTTTTTTTCCATCACTTTAAACATTTCTTGACACTCCATTCTGGCCTGCAAATTTCTGCAGAAAAATCAGCTGACAGTCTTATGGGGATTTCCTTGTACACGACTCTTTGTTTTTCTCTTGCCACCTTTGTAATTCTCCCTTTATCTTTAACTTTAACCATTTTAATTATATGTCTTGGTGTGGGTTTGTTTGGGTTCATCTTGTTTGGGACTCTCTGTGCTTCGTATACTTGGAAATCATTTTCCTTCTTGAGGCTTGGGAAGTTTTCAGCCATAATTTTATTAAGTACATTTTTGACCCCCTTCTCTCTCTTCTCCTTCTGGGATTCATATAATGGTGAATGTTGGTATGCTTGATATTATTCCAAATATCCCTTAAACTTTTTCCTTTTTTTATTTGTTTTTATTTTTGCTCTTTTGATTGGGTGATTTCCATTATTCTTTCTTCCAGATCACTTGTGTTTTCTTCTGTATCACTACTAGTCTACTACTAGTCTACTACTCATTCCTTCTAGTGTGATTTTCATTTCAGTTATTGTATTCTTCTGTTCAGACTGATTCCTTTTTATATTTTCTAGTTCCTTGTTAAAATTCTCACTGTGTTCATTTATTCTTTTCCCTAATTCAGTTAGTGTTCTTAATGCAAATTCTTTGAAAATCTATCAGGTAAATTGTTTACTTGTTTCATTAGTTGTTTTTTCATTGGTTTTTCTCTTGCTCTTTCAATTGAGACAAATTTGTCTGTCTTCTCATTTTGCTTATCTTTCTCTGTCTCTATGAAATTAAGTTAAACAATTACCTTTAGTGGTCTTGTAGGTGGGTCCTTATGTGGGAGCATCCTTATACAGTCTGTCTGTGCCCAGTGGCTTTGTTGGGTGAACTGGATTTGATGTGAACACAAGTCATATCTTTCCTCAGGGTGTACTTGTAGCTATTACCTTTGTAGGTGGTGGGGTTGGAGATGGAGCCAGATGTGAGGTGGGGCTTTCCCTGTCCTCTGTAGCTGTCACTGCCCTACTATGGGTGGGATCCGTTCCCAAGTTGCTGGAGCAGAAGCCCTGAGGGTTGGGTTCAGGCTGGCTCAGTTCCCTTTAAGTGTGTGCTCTACCCCTTCCCAGTACTGGCACCCTCACCACAGAGAGGAGCAGTGCTAGAGAAAGAGAGACGGGTGTGGGTGTTCAGCAAGGCTTAGGGCCGGGACTGTGATGATTTGTCTGCTGTCAGAGATCCAGAATGCTTCTGTTGCACCCCTGTGCAATCGCTAGTAATGGCTGCCTCCTCCATGTTCAGATGCTATTCAGGGTTTGATCTGCCTCAGTGTCTCATGGCCAAGTTTTTCCTTGGTTGTGGTCGCCTTAGCTCCAGTGTGGAGCTGTGACAAGAGGCAAGTAGTGCTAGAGCATTCCCTTGGCTCAGGCTAAGGCATGCTCTTGGGTGGTCATAGGAAACCAGTCAACCACCCACGAGGTTTCAGTTTCAATCTGCTCTCTCTGCCCTGCTTCAATACTAAGCTAGCATTTTTGTGCTCCTCTTGAGCCAAGTCCAAGCTCCCCACAACCCTCCCATTATTCCCACAAGCCCTCCTACCAGCAAAGGGGGCTCATCTTTCATTGGTCAGACTCCAGGGATGAGGCACCCAATATGTGGCTTCAATCACTCATTCCGCAGGGAGTATTTCCACTCATGCAATCTCCCTTTTCATCTTAGTCCCCTCCCAGGGCACAGATCCTGAGCTGATTTCTTCTCTTCCCTTCTAACTTGATTCCATGTGGATCTTTGTTACAACCTTGGTTGTACAGTCTTTCTGCTAAACTCCAGTTAGTTTTCAGGGCCAATTGTTCCACATGTAGAAGTGTTTTTGATGTGTTTATTTTGGGAGGTGGGCTTGGTGTCCTTATACTCCACCATCCTGATTCCTCTCCCTACTGTTGAGTTCTTTTACTTCATCTCATAGTCTCTTCTAAAATTACTCAAACTCTCATCCCCAGCATTTGGTAACTGTTCATGTCACTGTCCCCTCTTCCCTCCATATTATCAAGTCCAAGAGTCAGTTATCAGTTATTACTAACTTCCCACTTTCAGCAGCATTGTCATACTTGATCACTCTTTCTTTCATGAAACATTTTGTTTATTTAATTAGATATGCTGTGTTGAGATATTTTTCCTGCCTTACTCACTCTCTTTCTCTCTCTTCTTCTCCAAATCCTTTCCCTTTTCCAATGCCTTGTAATTTCAATAGCTCCTGGGCTCAGTTTTCAGACTTTGTTTTTTCCTTCTCTATTCTCTTACTCTGATCTTATCTAGTGTCTTGACTTTAAATAAATTATCTAAGGATGACTTCCATATTTAAATATTCAACTCTGGCATCTTGCCTTAACTTCAAACACATATTTGCTGCTTATCTCACATTTTCATTTTGATATATAGTAGCCATCTCTAACTTAATATTTCCCAAAGAGAAAACCTGTTTCTACTTTTCCCATATCTTTAAGTATTTCCAGCTCTCCTATCTCAGTAAAAGGTATGGCCATTCACACAACTGCCCACTCCCAAATTCTTTTTGTCTTCCTTGTATTATACCCCAAATCTTCAAATCATATCAGAATCTGACTAGTCCTTAACTACTCCTGAAACATCACATAGTTCTAAATCACAGTCATCTCTCATGTGAATGTGTCATGCCTGCTAATTGATCTTCCTGCTTCCATTCTTGCATCATTTAGTCAAAAGGTGTATTTTAAGAATTTTGTTTTGAAATAATTATAGATTCATAGGAAATTGCTGAGATAATAGAGGTCCGATGTATCCATTATGCAGTTTCCCCAACAGTTATATCTGACATAGCTTTGGTACAATAGCAAAGCCAAGAAACTGACATTGTTAAAACATATGTGTATACTTTTATGTCATTTTTTCCCATGTGTAGATTCATATACCCACCACAACAATCAAGAAACAGAACAAGAATTCATTTTAAAACCTAGGATGATTATGTGACTTTTCTCTTAAAGATACTACGATAGCTTCCATTGTACTCTTCCCAGACTCTCTCTCTGTCTCCTTACCTTTTTTTTTTTTTTAGCTGAGCTGCTGGCAGCACAGAGTGCTGGTGCCTTTATTTTTAAGAATGAAGTTTCACCTTAAAAGCAGAGAAAGAGATGATTCAAAAAGACGAGGTCTTTTCTTCTCTCATTCCAAGCACCAACTCCTCCTCACCAGTCCCGATCTATCAGCTTGCCCATTCTCACCTGGCCCTGTGGTTCCAATATTTCTCTGACCTACATTTCTGCCTTTAGTAGCTACAGGCCTGTTTGCTCTAACAAAGACTCTCTCCTTTCATTTGCATTACTCTAGATGGTGGATCCAAGAAGATATTGCTGTGATTTATGTCAGAGAGTGTTCTATGTTTTCCTCTAAGAGTTTTACAGTGTCCAGTCTTACATTTAGGTTTTTAATCCATTTTGAGTTTATTTTTGTGTATAGTGTTAGAGAATGTTCTAATTTTCATTCTTTTACATGTAGCTGTCAGTTTTCCCAATATTCTGTAATAACCTACATAGGAAAAGAATCTGAAAAAGAATGGATATATGTACATGTATAATTGAATCACTTTGCTGTGCATCTGAAACTAACGTAGCAGTGTAAATCAACTATATCCCAATATAAAATAAAAATTAAAACAAACAAACAAACAAAAATACAAACTCTCTCCTTAACCAAACACGAATCAGGCTCCTTGTACTCCTTTGGAGTCATTCTGATTAGGCCTTACCCTTGGGCTCTGTCCTTGGCCTGTTTATTCCAGTTTTAGCAAGAATCCTGCTAAGTCAGTTTAGTGAAAATCCCCCACCCTTGGTATCTGATCATCCTCAGTATCTGATCAAATTCCTCATCTCCCACCCACAGTGTCTTATCACCCTGGTCTTCCTTCAGAAAGACTCCTGTTGAGTTGGTCTAGGAAGAATCCTCCTAACCCCTGATGTTTCTGCTTAATAATTTCCCATCCACTGACCCCCCCTCACTCTGCTCCTTGGCTGTAAATCCCCACTTACCCTTGCTGTATGCAGAGGTGAGCCTGCTCTCTCTACCCTACTATAAAACTCCATTGTAGTAACCCCACCCCCACCCCCAAATAAAGTCCTGCTTACTATCTTTTTTTTTTCCATATCCCCTCCCTCTTGAGCTTCCCTCCCACCCTCCCTATCCCACCCCTCTAGATCATCACAAAGCACCGAGCTGATCTCCCTGTGCTATGCTGCTGTTTCCCACTAGCTAACTATTTTACATTTGGTAGTGTACATATGTCGATGCTACTCTCACTGCACCCCAGCTACAGCCATTGTCAGGCATGCTTTCCCCAATGTTGGCCCTCTCATCAACTGTCAACACAAGTGAAATGGAATGGTCTGTTTAACATTAGTTCCAAAGGATTCTGAGAATTAAAAATCATTGATCCTGCTTGGATCCCATTCCACTACTTGAATAATTCTCTGTAGGCAGCACATAGATGGCTCTTGTTTCTTTGGGGGTTTTTGGTTTGTTTTGTTTTTTTTTTTTTAACAATTCAGCTTCTTTATATCTTTTGATTTGAGAATTTAGTTCACTTACATTTAAAGTAATTATTCATAGAAATGTTCCATTGCTATTTTGTTCATGGTTTTCTGACTGATTTGTAGCTCTTCTCTGTACCTTTCTTCTTCTCTTGTTCTCTTCCTTTGTTCTGTGATGACTTTCTTTAGTGGTGTGTTTAGATTTCTTTATCTTTAGTGTATCTACTATAGGTTTTTGCTTTGTGGTTATCATGAAGCTTATATACAATACCATTTATAACATTATATTTTATGTTGATCACAGCATAAGTTTGAGATGTAAAGAAACACACAGATTGAAAGTGAAGGGATGGAAAAAGGTAGTTCACACAAATGGAAACCAAAATGCAGCTGAGGTAGTTATACATATGTCAGACAAAATACAGTTTAAAACAAAGATTGTAATAGAAGACAAAAGAGAGCATTGCATAATTATAAAGGGATTAATATAACAAGAGAATATGACATTTGTAAATATATATGCATCCAATAGAGAAGCACCTAAATATATAAAGCAAATATTAACAGACCTAATGAGAAAAATAGACAGTACAAGTAAAAGTAAAAGAGTAAAGGTAAGGGATTTTAATACCTCACTTACGTCAATTGATTGATCATCCAGAGAGAAAATCAATAAGAAAATATCAGCCTTAAATGGCATATTATATCAGATGGACTTAACACACACCATTTGTATTTAGTTTACTTTTTTCTAAAAGAGCTCTATAGTTGAATATTTCCTTCAGATTAAAAGGAACACATTGGAAAGATATACAGTAGTGATTTTAGAAATCATAATTTAGAAATGTAATGTAAAATTTTTAAATTGTTGATCTACTTTAACAAAAGCACAATGGATCATATACTAATACTAATAATATAATATAATTAATATAATATAATATAATATAATATAATATAATATAATATAATATAATATAATATAATATGCCACAACACTAAAGAATATCAATGTTGTAAATGTGATCTCAGAAAGAGTTTACTCTTGAAAAGTAAATAGATCCTTTTAAATGTTTATTTTGAGTTAATAGATTTTGTGCAAAATCAAGACCCTTGTTTTTAGTGCAATGCAAACCTCTGATGAAAAGCACTGAAATATTTACAAATGTGAAAGAAAGGTGGGAATTAAAGAATGAGATCTGGGTACATCACAGAGATGGAAGTGTGAAACTGAATATCATGTTTCAAATTTGGGGGAGAATATAGTAAGAATTCATTCATTCTTTCAACAGATATTTACTGAGCACCTACCATAAGCCAGAAAATCTCTAGAGACTTAGCTGACAGCTCTTCAAACACACACACACACACACAAATGCACACACACACGTGCACACAGTTCCAAATTTCATGAAACTTATATTCTAGTGAAAATAAAATTATGATGTAAATAACCATGTTGACCCAATATATAGATTTATTTTTGAACCGATGTATTACAAATCCGTCATCTAATTCAACCATGGCATTATATAGGTGAACTAAATAAAATGGATTTTTTTAAAGGGAGAGATATACTAGAACTTCCATCACCTAAACCTGAGATCAGGAGAGAATGAACAAACCAATCCAAAAGAATATGAATGTTTTCTATACTTTTGATTTTTTCTTCCAATTTTTTTGAGATATAATTGACATACAGCACTGTACAGGTTTAAAGTACACAGTATAATGATTTGATTTACATATACCATGAAATGATTATCACAAGTTTAGTGAACATCCATCATCTCTTATAGATACAAAATTAAAGAAATAGAAAAAAAATTTTCTGTGTTAAAAACTCTTAGGATTTACTCTTAACACTTTTTGTATATAACATACAGCAGTGTTAATTATATTTATCATGTTGTACATTAACTCACTAGTACTTATTTACCTTGTAACTGGAAGTTAGCACCTTTTGACTGCCTTCATCCAATTCCTACTGCCCCATCCCCCACCTCTGATCTCTTTTTCTATGATCTGGTTTATTTGTTTTGCTTTTGAAGTATAATTGACTTACAACACTATGTTACATCCTGATACACAACATAGTAATTGAATACATCTATACATTTCAAAATGGTCACCACCGTAAATCTAAGTACAATCTGTCACCATCCAAAGATATTGCACAATTATTGACTATATTCCTCACACTGTACATTCCATACCTGTGACATTTATTTTGCAACTGGAAGTTTGTACTTCTTAATCTCCCTCACCTATCTCTCTCCTCCCTGCACCTCCTACCCTCTGGCAACCACTTGTTTGTTCTCTGTATCTATGACTCTGTTTCTATTAAGTTATGTTTGTTCAATTATTGTGTTTTTTTAGATTCCACATATAAGTGAAATCATACAGCATTTGTCTTTTTCTGTCTGACTTATTTCACTTAGTATAATACCCTCTATGTCCATTCATGATGTCACCAAAGGCAAGATTTCATTTTTTATGGCTGAGTAATATTTCATTGTGTATTGCTTCTATATCTTGGTTATTGCTGCAATAAACATGGGGTGAATTTACCTTTTCTAATTAGTATTTGTGTTTTTGTTTTTTTTTTGGATAAACACAAAGATGTGGAAATACTGGATCATATGGTGTTTCTATTTTAATTTTTTGAGGAATATCCATACTGCTTTCCATAGTGGCTGCACCAACGTACATTCCCACCAACAATGCATGAGAATTCCCTTTTCTTCACATCCTCACTAACACTTACTTGTTGTCTTTTTTGATAAATAGCCATTCTGACAGGTGTGACATGGTCGCAAATATTGATTTCCATGTCCCTGATGAATAATGATGTTCAGCATCTTTTCCTGGGCCTGTTGGCTGTTTGTCTTCCTTGGAAAAACGTCTATTCAGAGCCTCTGCCCAATATGATGTTGAGTTATAAAAGTTTTTTGTATATTATTGCCTTAATGCATATATCATTTGCACATATCTTCTCCCTTTCAGTAGGCTTTTTTTATTTTGCTGATAATTTCCTTCACTGTGCAAAAGTTTTTACTTTGATTTAAGTTCCATTTGTTAATTTTTGCTATTGTTTCCTTGCCTGAGGAGACATCTAAAAATTATTTTGAAGATCTTTGTCAAAGAGGTTACTGCTTACTGTTTTCTTTTAGAAATTTTATGGCAGCAGGTCTTACATTTCAGTCTCTAATCCATTTTGAATTTTTTTTTGTGCATGGTGGAAAGAGTAGTCCAGTTTGATTCTTTGGCATATAGCTGTCCTGTTTTCACAACACTGTTTATTGAAGAAGTTGTCTTTTCCCCACTGTATATTCTTGCCTCCTTTGTCATGTGTTTAATTGTCCCTATAAGTGAAGATTCACTTCTCTATTCTGTTCCATTTATCTATGCATCTGGTTTGTGCCAGTACCATACTGCCTTGATTACTATACCTCTGAAGTATTTTTTGAAATCAGGGAGCATGACACCTCCACTTTTGTTCATCTTTCTCAAGATTGTTTTAACTCTTTGGGGTCTTATGTGGTTCCATACAAACTTTAGAATTATTTGTTCTAGCTCTGTGAAAAAAATGCTGTTGGTATTTAAATAGGGATTGTATTGAATCTGTAGACTGCTTTGGATAGTATGCTTATTTTTAACAACATTAATTCTTCCAATCCATTAACACAATATATATTTCCAACTGTTTGTGTCTTGTTCAATTTTTTTCATCAGTGTCTTACAGTTTTCTAAGTGCAAGTCTTTTACCTCCTTAGTTAGATTTATTGCTAGGTATTTTATTAATTTTGATGTAATTAGAATTGGAATAGTTTTCTTAATTTTTCTTTCTGGAAATTTGTTTTTAGCTTATAGAAATGCAATAGATTTCTCTATATTAATTTTATATCCTGAAAATTTACCAGATTCATTGATGAGCTCCAGTAATTTTTTGGTAAATTAGAATTTTCTATGTATAGCATCATCTTATCTTCAAACAGTAACACTTTTACTTCTTCCTTTCCAAGTTGGACTCCTTTTATTTCTGTTTTTCTGACTGATTGTTGTGGCTAGGATTTCCAATACTTTGTTGAATAAAAATGGCGAGAGTGGGTATTTTTGTCTTATTCCTGATCTTAGAGGAAATGTTTTCAGCTTTTCATCATTGAGTATGATGTTATTTGTGGGCTTAACATACATGGTCTTTATTATGTTGAGGTATGTTCCCCTATACCCAGTTTTTTGAGAGTTTTTTATCATTAAAACAATGTTGAATTTTGTCAAAAGCTTTTTCTGTATCTATTGAGATGACCATGTAATTTTTGTTCTTTAATTTGTTAATGTGGTGTTTCAGATTAATTAGTTTATGAACATTGAACCATCCTTGCATCCCTGGGTTAAATCCCACTTTTTCACGGTGTATGATCCTTTTAATGTATTGTTGAATACGATTTGCTATCATTTTCCTGTGGATTTTTGCATCTATAGTCATCAGGGTTATTGGCCTGCAATTTTCTTTTTTTGCGGTATCTTTTTTTAGTTTTGTTATCAAGGTGATATGGGACATGCAGAATGAGTTTGGAAGTGTTCCTTTCTCTGCATCTTTTTTCAAATAGTTTGAAAAGGATAGGTGTTAACTCTTCTCTAAATGTTTTGTAGAATGCACCTGTAAAGCTGGACTTTTATTTGTTGGGAGGTTTTTTTAATTACTATTACTGATTTAATTTCATACTTATAATTAGTCTGTTTATATTTTCTATTTCTCATGGTTCCATTTTGTGAGATTGTACATTTCTAGGAATTTGTCCATTTCTTCTATGTTGTCCATTTTATTGACATAAAATTCTTAATAGTAATCTCTTATGATTCTTTATATTTTTGTGATAATGTTTGTAACTTCTCCTTTGTCACTTCTGATTTGATTGTTTTGGGCCCTCGCTCTTTTGTTCATAATGAGTCTGAGTAAAAGTTCATCAATTTTGTTTATATTTTTAAATAACCAGCTCTTCGTTTTATTGATCTTTTCTATTGACTTTTTAGTATTTTATTTATTTCTACTCTGATCTTTATGATTTCTTTTCTTCTAACTTTGGGTTTTGTTTGTTCTTCTTTTTCTAGCTCCTTTTGGTGTAAGGTTAACCTATTCATTGAGGTTTTCCTTGTTTCCTAAAGTAGGCTTTAGGAACAAACTAGTTCCTCACTAGTTTGAAGTCTCACTAAACTAGTTTGAAGTCTTGCTAACAAACTCTCCTCTTAGAACTAATTTTGCTGCCCCCCATAGATTTAGGCTCATTGTGTTTGCATTTTCTTTTGTCTCCAGTTATTTATTTCTTCTTTGATTTCTTCAGTGAAACATTTGTTGTTTAGTAGTATATTGTTTAGCCTCCACATGTTTGTGCTTTTTTGCTTTTTTGCTTTTTTTTTTTTTGCAGCTTTTCTCTTATAATTGATTTCAAGTTTCATAGTGTTATGGTCAGAAAAGTTATTTAATATGATTTCAATTTTCTGAATTTTACTGTGGCTTGTTTTTTGGTCTAGCATGTGACCTATCCTGGATAATATTCTATGTACACTTGAAAAGAATGTGTTTCCTGCTGCTTTTGGCTGGACTGCTCTATATATATCTATGAAGTTCATCTGGTATAATGTGTCTTTTAAGGCCAGTGTTTACTTTTTTAATTCAGGTATGGATGATTGGTCTATTGATGTAAGTGGGGTGTTAAAGCCCCCTACTATTATTGTGTTACTGTGAATTCTCCCTTTGTATCTGTTAATGTATATTTTATGTGGTTAGGTGCTCCTATGTTGGGTGCATGTATATTTACAATTTTTATATCTTCTTATTGGATTGATCCCTTGATGTTATGTAATGTCCTTCTCTCTTGTTACAGTCTTTGTTTTAAAGTCTATGTTGTATAAGTATCGTTACTGACTTTCTTTTGATTTTCTTCTGCATGGGATACCATTTTCCATCCTCTCACTTTTAGTCTGTGTGGTTTTAGATCTGAAGTGAGTCTCTTATAAGCAGCATATATATGAGTCTTGTTTTGTATCCATTCAGCCACTATATGTCATTTTATTGCAGCATATAGTCCATTTACATTTAAAGTAATCATTGGCATGTATGTACTTATTGCCATATTGTTAATTGTTTTGGTGTTGTTTTATAGTTCTTTTTTGTTCCTTTCTTCTTCTTTTGCTCTCTTCCCTTGTGATTTGATGACTATCTATAATGTTATGTTTGGATTCTTTTCCCTTTTTTGTCTGTGTATCTATTATAGATTTTTGTTTGTAGTTACCATGATGTTTATATACAGCAATATACCTCTCTCTTTCTCTCTGTCTCTCTCATTCTCTCTGTCTCTGTCCCTCTCTGTCTCTTTGTCTTCCTGTCTGTCTGTCTCTTCATATTTTTATATATATATATGGTATATATATGTGTATATATATATATAATATGATTATATTAAGCGGCTGATCTCTTAATTTCAAACTCAATTTAACAAACCCAACGTTTACTGTTTTTGACATCATATTTTATATATTTTTGTGTATCCCTTAACTACTTATTGTGGATATACATGATTTTACTACTATTGTCTTTTAAACTTCCTACTAGCTTTATACATGATTGATTCACTCTCTTTACTATATATTTGCCTTTACCAATTTGATTTTTCCTTTCATAATTTTCATCTTTCTCATTGTGGCTTTTCCTTTTTCCCATAGGGGACTCCATTTAAGTTTTCTTGTAAAGCTGGTTTAGCATTGCTAAACTCTTCTCACGTTTCCTTGTCTGGAAAACTTTTGATCTCCTCATCAAATCTGAATAGAATACTAACTGTGTAGAATATTCTTTGTTGTAAGTTTTTTCCTTTCATCACTTTAAATATATCATACCACTCCCTGTGGCCTTCATAGTTTCTGCTAAAAAGTCAGCTGAGAGCCTAATGGGAGTTCCCTGGTACCTAACTTCTCCCTTTTTCCTTGTTGATTTCAATATTCTCTCCTTATATTTAATATTCACCATTTTAATTACAATGAGTCTTGATGTGGTCCTCTTTTGTTTGATCCTCTTTTGGACTCTTTGTGAATTCTGAACGTGGATACCTGTTTCCTCCCCCAAGTTATGGAAGTTTTCAGCTATTATGTCTTCAAATATGTTCTCTATCACTTTCTCTCTCTTTTCTCCATCTGGGACCCCATAATGTGATTGTTAGTATGCTTGATGTTGACCCAGAGGTCTCAGACTTTTTTTAAAAATTCTTCATTCTTCTTTACTATTTAGCTTGAGTGATTTCTACCACTCTTCTAACTTGTTGATCTGTTTTTTGGTATCATCTAATTTACTGTCAATTCCTTCTAGCGTATTTTTCTTTTCAATTATTGTATTCTGCATCTCTGTATGGTTCTTCTTTATATTTTCTAATTTGTTAGAAACTTCTAACTTCTCACTCTGTTCATCTAATCTTCTCCTGAGTTCTTTGACTATTATTTTGATCAATACCTTGAACTCTTTATTAGGTATGTTGCCTATTTCCACTTAGTTCTTCTTCTGGTGTTTAATCATTTGGAACTTGTTCCTCTGTCACTTCATTTTGACTAATATGCTGTTTTTATTTCTGTGTCTGGTAGGTTGGTTATGTTTCCTGACCTTAGAGAAATGACATTTTTTAGGTGACATCCTATACGTCCCAGCAGCACACTCCCTTTTTGTCACTAGCATTAAATACTCTAGCCCTATGTGGGCTGCATGAGTTCTTCTGTTGTTGTGGGCTGACTAATAAGGGCAGACTGCTAGGCATGGCTGACCCCCAGTCTGGTTGTTTGCCAGGTCCTGCCTTGTATGGAAACTGCCAGCTACTGATTGGCAGGACCAGTTTACCAGGCAGCTGGCTGTAGAATCCTGAGTGTCCTACGGCTACTGCTGGCCCACTGCTAGGCAGAGCCATGTTCTGGGGGTGGGTGGTTGCTGAGCCAATTTTCCCAGATCTATTGTCATCCTGCTGGTGGGCATGGCTGGTTCCAGACATAGCTGGCTGTTGAGTACAGGGTTTCCTATAGCTGGTGCTGTTCTGCTGATGAGTGAATCTGGATCCCAGTGTTGCTGGCTGGTGGAGAGTCTCAGAGCTGGTATTGGCCTTCTGGTGGGGGGAGCCATGGCCCAGGGGCTTCTGAGGCTGGTGCCTGCCCACTGGTGTTTCAGCCTGGTCCTGGTGCTAGTGTCAGTCTGCTGGTGGGTGGAACAGGGTTTGTGGCTGCAGGTCCCAGAGTGTGTGAGAATTTGTGTGCATCCTTTAAGAGTGGAGTCTCTATTCCCCACAACCTTCTGCCTCTCAACAATAAGGCCCTCTGACCTTAATGCCAAACATTCTGGGGGCTTGTCTTTCTGGTGCAGGAGCCCCAGTCTGGGGAGCCTGATGGTGGTCTACGACTCCTTGATCCTTGGGGAAGACCACTGCAACTTTAATTATCCTCCTGTTTGTGAGTAGACCACCTGGCTAAGGGTATAGATTTTGACTATACTGTGTCTGTCCCCCTTCTACTTGTCTTCCTGGAGTTCCTTCTTTTTGTCTTTAGTTCTAGATCTTTTCTCCTAGTTTTCCAGTCTTTTTCATCAACCATTGTTCTGTAAATAGCTGTAGTTTTGGTGTGCAATGGGAGGAGGTGAGCTCAGGGTCTTCCTACTATTCCATTTCGGCCACTGAATACTTTCTATAATTTTTCAGCCTTAACTTCACCAACATTATCTTCCAAAGGTTACTGATGAGGTTACACAATGTTGTTTTTTAACACAACCCTGCTCTCTATTTCAAATTGTTCTACAAATTGTCATACATTTTCCCTTTTATGTTTTTAAGGAAGAAAGAACATTTTTATGGGTAATTCTCCCTTTTAGGAGCCTTGAGCCTACCTTCAAATGTGTTCCTTGAACTTTCACACATAATTCTTCCAATAGTTATTTTATTCTCCATCTCTGTCTCTCTAGTTTCCCCCATCCTCTTCAGAGTTAGCTTATCTATGACACACTGTTACATGTTTTTCTAAAACTCCCACTAATATTCCAATAAATTAACTAGATATGATTTATTACAGTCTATATGGGTTCTCAAATGCAAGGTAAATGTTTGGGATCCTGTCATTTGTGTGTGTGTGTGTGTGTGTGTGTGTGTGTGTGTGTGTGTGTGTCAGAGCAACAGCAATACTATATGAGCTTAATTTACAAATTATCCTTCACTAATTTGCTTTTAATCTTTTGCTTATCTTTTATTGAGACTCATTAACAAAAACAGCCAGACGTAAATTTATTCTGTATTTTCCCTATGATAAGATCCATTATCTATATTGTAGTTCAAATAGTCTATATTAGTTCCCATGTGAAAGATGTGTTAGAAAGTATGACTTCAGTTCATTTCCACTGAAAACGTTGTGTGTTTTCACGTTTTATGTCTGTGGGACTTCTGGCTGAATGTAAAAAAGGGCCTGGGCCTCTAAAATAAATCCTTAACATAAGATCATCCATCTATTTATCTATCTATTGAAAGACAGATACATAGCTAGTTAAGTAGCTAGTTAGAGAGATTATAGATAATATGAGAGACATTTTTATATAGGGTTTGGTTTAATAAAAGCAAATGATATGAATGAAAGAATAATACATCTGTCCATCACTGCTTTGGAACTTCAAGACCTAAATTGTGTCTGCCTCTGCTACTCCATAACCTGTGGGAGAAATCATGACATCTAAGGGCAAACAGCCAAGCATGACCTAGGACTATGGCATTGTCTGGTGCTCACTTAGACCCAGGGCTCCTATGTGGAGAGTATTTCAGATTATTCTTCAAAGCCTTTGCATTTAGGGGGACAGTATCAAAGAATATTCTAGAAAAATTAGAAGCCATTTTAGTGTAGTATGTGGGAACAGACTACCAAAGGGAACCATGTTCTCTTGGTAAATGAACCTGTTCATTGAGAGAAACAAAACTGATAACTCTACTAGCTGCTAAGAGGACTTTGTAAAGAGCTGTTCTCATGGAGGTTGTTCTCACTGATGGTGGGTAAACTGCATTCCAGAAATAAGCAGTATAGGAACACATTTCCCAGACTTACTAGTTTTTTTTTTTTTCCAGATTTAATGAGATATATTTGATCTATAACATTGTGTAAGTTCAAGATGTAAAATGTGGTAATTTTATCACATATATATTACAAAAGGATTATAACAGTAAGGTTAGTTAATGTGTCCTTCACATCAATAATTACTATTTTTTTGTTATGATGAAAAAAATAAGATCTATTTTCTTAGTAATTTTCAAGTGAACAATATAGAATTGTTAATTATATTCACCATGATGTACATTAGATCCCCAGAACGTATTCCTCTATGACTGGGAGTGTGTATCCTTTAACCAACATCTCCTTTCTCCCCTTCAACGTCTCCTGGAAACCACTAATCAACACTGTTTCTATGATCTGAGCTTTATAAGATTCCACATGTAAGTGAGATCATACAGTGTTTTCTTTCCCTGACTTTCTGAGGGCATAATGCCCTCAAGATTTGTCCATGCTGTTACAAATGGCAGGAGTTTTTTTTCTTTTTTAAGACTGAAAAATATTTTATTGCATATGTATACCACATCTCCTTTATCCATTTATCCTACAATAGACATTTAGTCTTTGAGGAAACTTCACATACTATCTGCTTGAGTTCCTTGTGCCTATATGAAAGAAGATGCCCATGACTTCTGTCCCTGCATGGAAGTCCCTTCTTACTGACTCATTGTACTAGTCTCTTTAGAGACACCCTCTTTTGTCTGTCTCTGGATGGGATTCTCATTTCAAGTCAGCTCAGCCTCTGGACTTTGATGTTGGTTCCCTCTGGCAGTTACCTTGACTGGAACTTTCCTAGTTAACTGCCTCAGGTCCTTCAGTTTGTTCAACAAGTACTTTCAACTTCTCTTTTTGATTAGGATGTCAATGCCCAGGCTCATACGATTCCAGGATATTTCATTATCTTTTGGAACGACTCCCGCTACCGTTATTTGCCACTTCAACACTAAGCAGTGTCAACTTTAGCCACTGGGTTTCAATAAGATGTGAGTCTTATTACCAGTCCAAATTCTAGGATTTCTATCGGAGATTTCCACACGATAGCTTCTCACATGAAGCTGTGCAAAGCCCTTTTACCAGAGCTAGTCTCTGGTTCTTTGTTTACCATTTGCTACCCAGATCCATGCCCTGTATACACTTCTCTTGTTCCAGGGTCACAGTCCCAATTCTCTGTAGCCTCTTCCTTTCTTTCTTATTTGAGCAGGATTAATCTCCCCTTACTTTTCTTCAAGAATTAGGGCCCCATGGAGTCTAGTGAGCACTTACTTGGAGTCTTATTGGAATTTTTAATTTTTTTTTAATTATTGTTCATGCACTACAGGTCCACATTGTTGAACAGTGTATACTTTTCAATTCATAATACACATATAATTGATCCTTGCAAAGCATTTTCTCTGTTATAAACCTTCATACCAAATACAAACTTCAACAATTTCCTCTCACTACCAACCTTAGTTACCCACCTTAGTTATATATATATATATATATGTATTTTTTTTTAATTTACATAAGATTGATGTATTGTTGACCCTTAAACAATGTGGGTTTGAACTGTGCAAGACTATATATACATGCATATTTTTCAATAGTAAATACTACAGCACTGCACAGTTGATTTGTTGGATGTGGAGGAACCACAGATATGGAGGACCAACTATAAATTATATGCATGTTAACCCCCACTTTGTTCAAAGGTCAACTGTACTATAAATCTCAGTCTTCCTCCATTTTTTTTATTTATTAGAATGTTTTCAAGATCTATCCATAACTTTTTGTTTTCAATTTAATGTTATATATTTATTCATAATATTTATTGTATGTTAAAGTTTGCTTTATACACAACTTTCTTAATATCTTTTATTTGCATTTTTCACTTGTTCAAAATCTTATGAGAGTTTTGTGTACTTTTTTAGTTTTTCCCAAGAATGAACTTTTAACTTGTTGATCCCTTGTTGTATCTTGTTTTATATTTAATTTCTCTTATTATCTTTAATTTCTTTCTTCTAATTTATTTTGAACTTTTTTAAATAGTATAACTACTTAAATAAGATATTTATTTCATTAACTTTTAGACTTTATTCTTCTTTGAACATAAATATTTAATGTTATCAGTTTCTGTTTAAGTATATCAATATAGCTGTATCCCACAGTTATGATTTTCTATATATTTTCTAAGCAATTACTATTTATTAAAGTAAAAAATTATGTTACCTTTACACTTTTATGCTACTATAGTAAGACCAGTTTTAGGCAAACCAAAATTGCCTTTGCAGTTTTAAATCTTCTATTGTTAAATTCCACATATAATGGTCCAGTTATTGTTAAAGTTACAGTAGTGTATTACTTACAATTTAAATAAATATTTATATTATCTAAAAACTATAAAAACAATTCCTAATATTTATATAAAAATAATATTTACAAAATACTCTCTTAAGAGTTGTAATTCCATCTTGCCTCAATTTAAGCCAATATATAGTCTCTTAAGTACTACCATAAATATTTTAAACTGACAATAGAGAAATAACATTCCTATTGAAAAGAGCCCACAGAAATTCAAGTTTCTTGGAGAGATTCTAAAAGTCTAGATCATTGATTTGAAAGTTAAATTAACTGAGAATGGAAGTCCTATTTTCAGGATAAAATGGTAGTGGAAAATTTATCACATTGAGGTCCATGTATGCCTCCTAGAGGATGAGAAAGAAAAAGGAGGTCTTTTTCTCATGAACTGTGTCCTTAGATCCACTAACAGCAATGAACAACAGATTGAAGGAGGTGTGTGAACATAGACTGGTAGCATGGAGTGGAGGGAATAGGAAAGCCCTGCTTTCAGATAAATGTTTCCCCCACATCTCTGGTTAAAAGGCCATAAAGAGGATCATTCTTGACCAGGTACCCTGTTTAGAAAAACTGCATGTAATGGGTGACTCTTTAGTAATCATCCAGTGACTGGATCATTGTTATAATTTCAACCATCAACTCTCTCTTGTTCTGTGCATCTGAACTTCTCTACATTCAGTTCTTTTTTTTTTTTTAAAGATTGATTGGTTGATTGATTGATTGATTGCTATGTTGGGTCTTCGTTTCTGTGCTAGGGCTTTCTCTAGTTGCGGCAAGTGGGGGCCACTCTTCATTGCAGTGCACGGGCCTCTCACTATCGTGGTCTTTCTTGTTGTGGAGCACAGACTCCAGACACACAGGCTCAGTAGTTGTGGCTCACGGGCCTAGTTGCTCCACGGCATATGGGATCTTCCCAGACCAGGGCTTGAACCCGTGTCCCCTGCATTGACAGGCAGATTCTCAACCACTGTGCCACCAAGGAAACCCTACATTCAGTTCTTGTTCTTGGAAAGTTATTGCCTCCTTGAAGATTGAGTTGATCCCCTTCAGGTTTTTAAATTTTTCCTTCACACTATTTTCTTCTCATGACTGTTTCTCCAGGTTAGTATTTTCTAAAGATAACCCCAGTTCTGCCTATTACTTTTGAACAGAACTAGAATAACAAGGATATTACATTTTTTGTGAATTAATTTTGCAATACTTTGGACAAGTTTATTTTTTTTGTCTTTTTTGATAAAAAATCTAAACAAAAATAAAAAACCCCCAAAAAAACTGAAGACAGGAGTTGACACCCATAGGAAGTCATAGATTTTGAAGTCTAGCTTTATGTCATTCTATCACATGGCTCTCTCCTTATGCAGTTTCCCATGGATCTGCCTGAAGTCAAGGTCCACGTGGTTCACAGCCCCTCCATGTTGGCTCTGACTACAGAAGAGCTCATTCCAGCAACCTATGGTTCATAGGTTAGCTCTAGACTATACAAATGTCCCAGCATTTTATCTGAAACCCAACCCCCATCTAGCAAACAAGATAGAATACAAATGGAGCTGGTCTAAGAAAGAAGGGCTACTATACAGATGGGAATGTCTTAGGAGTCCAGTGTTTCCTCCTCTCTCTTTCTCTCTCCCTCTGTAAAAATATTATTAAACTTTTTAAGTACAAAAAAAGTTAAAGAGAACAAAACACTGATCACCCATATATCCATTATCCAGAGTCAATTTTTTTTTAACATTTTGCTATATTTCCACAAATAATTAGTTATCTCTTCATTTTCAGCATCACATATTGATATGTGCTTTGTATTCTGTGTAGATGGAACACACATTGTGTGCTTTTTTGTATCTTTCTTCTTTAATTTACTGCTAGTTCCATCAGATTTGTCTGTGTTGTGTGTCAGCAATTCATCATTGTTTTGTTGCTAGGTAGTTGTTCCTCGTGTGAGTATGACACATTTCTATTTTTTTAAAAATGGTAATGTTCAGAGGATTCTAGGAAACTAAATCATTTTTTGGAAACAAAGAAAGTTAAATAACTAAATACTTATTATGTTTTTCCTATATGAAGTGTACCACTGGGTAACCAAAGAGAAAAAGAGGGGAGATTTCTCTTTCTGGAAGTATTCAAGCTAATTATTGAAGAAGGAATGATAAAAATATAATATGTCATTTTTAAAAAAATAATCTAAATAATTCTCATCAACTGGCAACTAACATTACAAAAATGAGACAACTGGACATCTGTACTTCCTGTTGGAAGTACAATGTATTACCTATGAAATACTTTATTAAATTTTAAGGCTTGAAAGTGATCAGAGATAATCTAATTACTAATTTACAAGAAAACAAGGAAATGTGACATAATAAGGATAAAAAGAGCAAATACAAAATATGAAAACTGTATAGGATGGACAACCTGCATTCGTCAACAAATAAATTTCAAGGAATAAAAGAACTTGTAGGTTCTCAAAGACTAAAAGATATTTCTTAAGAGACATAACTAAATACAAATATACACTTATCGTAGCCACTGAGAAATGGAGAAAAGTTTTTCTGTTGGTATGGAAAAAAAAATTGCCCCATATAATTCTCCAACAGACCTCATTTTCCATATGATTTGCTCTACTGAACTTCTTTCAGTTCTTGGGGATATGTGCTATTCTCGCTATCTCAACCAGTTGGTATCTGTGGTACAAACTCTTATTCATTTTTTCAGATTTTACCTTGTCACTTATTTAACCTCTCAGACAAGATAAGCTTACTGTCATATAATTTATTCTATAATTCTCCTTCATATCACATGTTAAATTATAGTTATTTATTTATATTATTTGCTTAATATTTCTTTGTTAGTTCCAGAAAGGTTGTCACTCCATCCTTCAATTCTTTGCTGTATTCTCACTGCCAATGATGGTGGCTAGCATGTAATACATCTTTAGTAACTGTTTGGTCAGTAACTGAATACATGAGCCATAGATAACACATACATAAATGACAGCAGTTTGTTTGTATATTATATACATTTATTTCTGTTGACCACTTAAGACCCACTTCATAATTTATATGTATTTCTTCTCAGTGGCTCTCATGGCCCCACTTAGGTGCCTTTATTGTCCTGTCTTGTTTTGCCTTTGACTTCTCTAACTTAACAGAGAGCCATCTTCCTTGTTAGGCACTGATGTCTACTATGGTTTTAGTTGAGGGTTTGGAAGTTTGAGTCTAGAAAATACCAAATTACCGTCGAGAAGGAAACTCAGAAAAGGTCTTCTACATTTTTTCCTTGCAGTTATTCAATGTTGCAGTTACATTAGGACTTCTGCAATAGTGTTTCTTAGAAAAAATATTTTTAGATTTTAAGGAATAACCTGAAAAATGTGTTTTAACCCTATGTCTAACGAAGGTTTAATTTAGCTATGGGCTGCCTCACTAGAATTTTGTGAACTCATTGCTGGAGAGCCCTGATAAGCAATCTGAGATCTAAGCAACAGGCAAATGAGCAAATCCAGACACTCACAATGTGGCATCAATAAGGTACAATGGTTGCAGAGAAAAGTCATGGAAGATAGTAGGACACATTATCAGGGGTGGGGCAATAAAATTGAATCAACTTAAGGAAACATGAGCCAACATTAAGTGGTAAGATTTATTAAGAGAGGAACATGTCAAGGCCTCAGGTACAGAAAAGTAAGAATAAGGGCACAGTGAGAAAAACTTGGTTAGAAGTTGGAGGATAGTCACAAGAAACAAATAATTACCTGCACAAGGATATAAGAGCCCAGTGAAGAATAAATATGGAAATACTGAGAGAAACTATTATGTGGTCATACATAGAACTCTTCTCAAAACTGGTCTGCATCCATGTTCAAAAACTGGAAAGAAAGTCATAAAACTAATAAGTATTAAGAGTAGCACATGTAAGAAAATATGCTAAAATATGGATCACAAAATTCATTGTATTATAAATCATATGTGTATATGTATATGAATAATTATACATTTTGTACCTCTCCTGAAGATTCAATCATTTGTTATGAATATATTTCCATTGTATTGATGTTACAACTAATGGAAAGTTTAGATAAGAGGTAAATACAGTGCAGTACATACAAATCACTGTGAAAACACAGAAAGGGAACTCAGTGCCAATGGTCAAGAAGGGCTTCCTTAGAAAGAGCAATATTTAAGTTGAATCATAAAGATATTTTTAAACAAAAGGTAGATAAGCATTTAACCAAGTAAAGAGGAAGATGCAATGACAAAACAATAGTACAAAGTGTTAGTGACAAGAGAAAGCCTAAAATATTGGTGTCACAGAAAGTAGTTTAATTTGGAAAGGGGAGACACCAATGATGGCAAGAGATTACATGGAGAAGTTAGCAGGGATGGGATTGTCATATGCATTGAAAACATAGATATGGAAGATGAAAAGCCATTGGAAAGGTGAGCTGTTATTTCAGAAGAACACTGAAGACAACTACAGAAGGAGTTTTAGTCCTCTTTTCAGTAGATAGAACAATAAAGCCTTCATGCCTTAATTAATAAAATTTACATGGAGCCCTAAAACTCTCAATTTCTCTTTTCTTCCATGAATAATTTTTGAAAAATATTTTCAGAATAATTAGAGTAAAGATGGGTAATAAATACTAGTAAACAGTCACCTGACCAAGCTACATGATGTTAATTTTCCTGAAATGTAAATATTTAATGGAGAATAATTCAAAAATGTTATTAAATTGTTACCAAAGAAAGTTCATGTACGACAAGGTAAATGTACTGTTAAGGTGATTTTAATTAGTGTGAACATAGAGTAAAAAAGCTGTTAATTGAATAATATTCTAGAATGGATTTTTGAAAGAATGACTTAAATATTTAGAATGAGACATAGTACATACTAGGACTCTGGCTGAGCTCACAAAAATTAATCCAGAAAATCATTGAATTTTTTTAGAATATTAGTATTACTAGTAAATATACACATACTTATCATGGAATAAAATATATTCAATGTGGCAAGACTTTTAAAAAAATCATACGTGTGCTCTGAACCCCAATTTATCACTGCACAAAGTAAAAGAATAGGTACTTTAAAAGCTGATGATGAGGACGGACGACTACTATTACTGCTAGCTCTATAAATTTCCTCTATTCAGAGATAACTTTTGGTCCTGATGTTGTGTGAGGTTCTTGCTATTACATATTCTGGGGTTAGAATCAAGTCCACAGATACAGTTTAAGTAGATTTTAGTTCAATAAGTGGAAGAAACTCCCTAAAATTCATGCTCTCTAATGGGCTCTCAATAAGTGTAGCTCTTTGCCAATAGAAGGAGTCAAGCAATATTTTCACACATCCCTTTTTATCATTCTCTAATTTATATCTTCTTTTCAAATCTAACTAATTAAAATAAAAACTAGTCAACCGAAACAAGATTCTGTTAGAGTATCTAAAATTCTGATAGAGTTTCCATCACACTGAATATCTGACAAAAACAATGAGAATGTTGTTTTTGCCTAGGAGAGGGATTAACAAGAAGATGACAACTTTAGAGGAAAAGAATATTGAAAAGCCTAAAGAAATACATGCATGAATGAATAAGGCCAGTGGCTAAGAATAATAGATTTTATTCACATTGAACTTCATTTGTGGCTTAGAATAATAGTCTCTGGAGTTGGAGGTCAATGTAAAAGTACACCAGTCAAAAGTCAATTTTATAGGCAAGGAAACAAATTTACCAAAGGTAAGTGACTTTCTCATTCATGTAAATAGTCAGTGTAAGAAACTTTTATCCAGTCCCTACCTGGGCTCTTTGGTGGGGCTAATGGCAGACTCTGGGAGGGCTCACATCAAGGAGTAGCCCCAGAACCTCTGCTGCCAGTGCCCTGTTCCCACGGTGAGCCACAGTGACCCCCTGCCTCTGCAGGAGACCCTCCAACACTAGCAGCAAGTTCTCATCGGCTTGAGGCATTGGTATCCATCAAAGAAATGACATGGACCAGTCCCTCCCATCAGGAAACTTGCACAAGCCTCTTAGCCTCAACCACCAGAGGGCAGACAGCAGAAGCAAGAAGAACTACAATCCTACAGCCTGTGGAACAAAAACCACATTCACAGAAAGATAGACAAGATGAAAAGGAAGAGGGCTTTGTACCAGATGAAGGAACAAGATAAAACCTCACAAAAACAAATAAATGAAGTGGAGATAGGCAACCTTCCAAAAAAGATTTCAGAATAATGATAGTGAAGATGATCCAGGACCTCAGAAAAAGAATGGAGGCAAAGATCGAGAAGATGCAAGAAATATTTAACAAAGACCTAGAAGAATTAAAGAACAAACAAACAAAATGAACAATACAATAACTGAAATGAAAACTACACTAGAAGGAATCAGTAGCAGAATAACTGAAGCAGAAGAACAGATAAGTGACCTGGAAGACAGAAAAGTGGAATTCACTGCTGTGGAACAGAATAAAGAAAAAAGAATGAAAAGAAATGAAGACAGCCTAAGAGACCTCTGGGACAACATTAAACACAACAACATTCGCATTATAGGGGTCCCAGAAGAAGAGAGAGAGAAAGGACCGAGAAAATATTTGAAGAGATTATAGTCAAAAACTTCCCTAATGTGGGAAAGGAAATAGCCACCCAAGTCCAGGAAGCACAGAGAGTCCCATACAGGATAAACCCAAGGAGAAACACGCCGAGAAACGTGGTAATCAAACTGGCAAAAATTAAAGACAAAGAAAAATTATTGACAGCAGCAAGGGAAAAATGACAAATAACAAACAAGGGAACTCCCATAAGGTTAACAGCTGATTTCTCAGCAGAAACTCTGCAAGCCAGAAGGGAGTGGCATGATATACTTAAAGTGATAAAAAGGAAGAGCCTACAATCAAGATTACTCTACCCGGCAAAGATCTCATTCAGATTTGATGGAGAAATCTAAAGCTTTACAGACAAGCAAAAGCTAAGAGAACTCAGCACCACCAAACCAGCTCTATGACAAATGCTACAGGAACTTCTCTAAGTGGGAAACATAAGAGAAGAAAAGGACCTACAAAAACAAACCCAAAACAATTAAGAAAATGGTCATAGGAACATACATATCAATAATTACTTTAAACGTGAATGGATTAAATGCTCCAACCAAAAGTACAGGCTTGCTGAATGGATACAAAAACAAGACCCATCTATATGCTGTTTACAAGAGACCCACTTCAGACCTAGGGACACATGCAGACTGAAAGTGAGGGGATGGAAAAATATATTCCATGCAAATGGAAATCAAAAGAAAGCTGGAGTAGCAATACTCATATCAGATAAAATGGACTTTAAAATAAAGAATGTTACAAGAGACAAGGAAGGACACTACAAAATAACCAAGGGATCAATCCAAGAAGAAGATATAACAATTATAAATATATATGCACCCAACATAGGAGTACCTCAATACAAAAGGCAACTGCTAACAGCTATAAAAGAGGAAATCGAGAGTAACACAGTAATAGTGGGGGACTTTAAAACCTCACTTACACCAATGGACAGATCATCCAAAATGAAAATAAATAAGGAAACATCAGCTTTAAATGACACACTAGACCAGATAGATTTAATTGATATTTATAGTACATTCCATCCAAAAACAGCAGATTACACTTTCTTCTCAAGTGTGCACGGCACATTCTCCAGGAACGATTGCATCTTGGGCCACAAGTCAAGCCACAGTAATTATAAGAAAATTGAAATCATATCAAGCATCTTTTCTGACCACAACGCTATGTAATTAGAAATGAATTACAAGGAAAAAAAAACGTAAAAAACACAAACACGTGGAGGCTAAACAATATGTTACTAAATAACCAAGAGATCACTGAAGAAATCAAAAAGGAAATCAAAAAATACCTAGAGACAAATGACAATGAAAACACAACGATCCAAAACCTATGGGATGCAGCCAAAGCAATTCTAAGAGGGAAGTTTATAGTTATAAAAGCCTACCTCAAGAAACAAGAAAAATCTCAAATAAACAATCTAACCTTACACCTAAAGGAACTAGAGAAAGAAGAACAAACAAAACCCAAAGTTAGCAGAAGGAAAGAAATCATAAAGAGCAGAGCAGAAATAAATGAAATAGAAAGAAAGAAAACAATAGCAAAGATCAATAAAACTAAAAGCTGGTTCTTTGAGAAGATAAACAAAATTGATAAACCTATAGCCAGATTCATCAAGAAAAAGAGGGAGAGGACTCAAATCAATAAAATTAGATATGAAAAAGGAGATGTTACAACAGACACCGCAGAAATACAAAGCATCCTGAGAGACTACCACAAGCAACTCTATGCCAATAAAATGGACAACTTGGAAGAAATGGACAAATTCTTAGAAAGGTATAACCTTCTAAGACTGAACCAGGAAGAAATCGAAAATATGAACAGACCAATCACAAGTAATGAAATTGAAACTGTTATTAAAAATCTCCCAACGAACAAAAGTCCAGGACCAGATGGTTTCACAGGTGATTTCTATCAAACATTTAGAGACGAGCTAATACACATTCTTCTCAAACTCTTCCAAAAAATTGCGGAGGAAGGAAAACTCCAAAACTCATTCTATGAGGCCACCATCACCCTGATACCAAAACCAGACAAAGATACTATAAAAAAGAAAATTGCAGACCAATATCACTGATGAATATAGATGCAAAAATCCTCAACAAAATACTAGCAAACAGAATCCAACAACACATTAAAAGGATCATATACTATGATCAAGTGGGATTTATCCCAGGGATGCAAGGATTCTTCAATATACGTAAATCAATCAATGTGATACACCATATTAACAAATTGAGGAATAAAAACCATATGATCATCTCAATAGATGCAGAAAAAGCTCTTGACAAAATTCAACACCCATTTATGATAAAAACTCTCCAGAAAGTGAGCATAGAGGGAACCTACCTCAACATAATGAAGGCCATATATGACAAACCCACAGCAAACATTATTCTCAATGGTGAAAAACTGAAAGCATTTCCTCTAAGGTCAGGAACGAGACAAGGATGTCCACTCTCACCACTATTATTCAACATAGTTTTGGAAGTCCTAGCCATGGCAATCAGAGAAGAAAAAAAATAAAAGGTATACAAATTGGAAAAGAAGAAGTAAAACTGTCATTGTTTGCAGATGACATGATACTATACATAGAGAATCCTAAAGAGACTACCAGAAAACAACTAGAGCTAATCAATGAATTTGGTAAAGTTGCTTGATACAAAATTAATGCACAAAAATCTCTTGCATTCCTATACACTAATGATGAAAAATCTGAAAGAGAAATTAAGGAAACCCTGCCATTTACCATTGCAACAAAAGAGTAAACTACCTAGGTATAAACCTACCTAGGGAGACAAAAGATCTGTATGCAGAAAACTATCAGACACTGATGAAATAAATTAAAGATGATACCAACAGATGGAGAGATATACCATGTTCTTGGATTGGAAGAATCAATATTGTGAAAATGACTATACCACCCAAAGCAATCTACAGATTCAATGCAATCCCTATCAAATTACCAATGGCATTTTTTACGGAACTAGAAGAAAATTTCTTAAAATTTGTATCAAGACACAAAAGACCCCAAATAGGAAAACAGTCTTGAGGGAAAAAACGGAGCTGGAGGAATCAGACTCCCTGACTTCAGACTATACTACAAAGCTACAGTAATCAAGGCAATATGGTACTGGCACAAAAACAGAAACATAGATCAATGGAACAAGATAGAAAGCCCAGAGATAAACCCATCCAGCTATGGTCAACTAATCTATGACAAAGGAGGCAAGGATATACAATGGAGAAAAGACAGTGTCTTCAATAAGTGGTGCTGGGCAAACTGGACAGTTACATGTAAAAGAATGAAATTAGAACACTCCCTAACACCATACACAAAAATAAACTCAAAATGGATTTGAGACCTAAAGGTAAGACCTGACACTATAAAACTCTTAGAGGAAAACATAGGAAGAACACTCTTTGACATAAATCACAGCAAGATCTTTTTTGATCAACCTCCAAGAGTAATGGAAATAAAAACAAAAATAAACAAATGGAACCTAACGAAACTTCAAAGCTTTTACACAGCAAAGGAAACCATAAACAAGACGAAAAGACAACCCTCAGAATGGGAGAAAATATTTGCAAATGGATCAACGGACAAAGGATTAAGCTCCAAAATATATAAACAGCTCATGCAGCTCAATATTAAAAAAAGAAACAAACCAATCCAAAAATGGGCAGAAGACCTAAATAGACATTTCTCTAAAGAAGACATACAGATGGCCAAGAAGCACATGAAAAGCTACTTAACATCACTAATTATTAGAGAAATGCAAATCAAAACTACAATGAGGTATCACCTCACACCTGTCAGAATGGGCATCATCAGAAAATGTACAAACAACAAATGCTGGAGAGGGTGTGGAGAAAAGGGAACCCTCTTGCACTGTTGGTGGGAATGTAAATTGATACAGCCACTATGGAGAACAGTATGGAGGTTCCTTAAAAAACTAAAAATAGAATTACTATATGATCCAGCAATCCCACTACTGGGCATATACCCAGAGAAAACTATAATTCAAAAAGACACATGCACCTCAATGTTCATTGCAGCACTATTTACAATAACCAGGTCATGGAAGCAACCTAAATGCCCATCGACAGACGAATGGATAAAGAAGATTTGGTACATATATACAATGGAATATTACTCAGCCATAAAAAGGAACGAAATTGAGTCATTTGTAGAGACGTGGGTGGATCTAGAGACTGTCATACAGAGTGAAGTAAGTCAGAAAGAGAAAAACAAATATTGTATATTAACGCATTTATGTGGAACCTAGAAAAATGGTACAGATGAACCGGTTTGCAGGGCAGAAATTGAGACACAGATGTAGAGAACAAACATATGGACACTGAGGGGGGAAAGCATGATTTCTTACAATATCTAATCTTAGTGGGGCATCTAGGGGACAGCTAAGAATGTGATGCTCTTATTATATGAAAGCAGGACCTAGATGAATGTTGATTGTATGGTTATGTTTATCAGAATCCTGGTAAGAAAATATCACTGAGGAAAAAAAAACAAACCCACATCTTTAATGCAATCAAATTTTAATCACATTCATGAAAAGACAATACTTCAAAAATGAAAACTAACACAAATAACAGACAATAGAAGAACCTACTTGTGTAAAAGAAAAAATATAAAGTACAGTCTCTAAAACAAGTAAGCTTATAATCAAAGTATAAAGTTTGTATTCAGAATTTTAGCAAGAACTTTTAAACAATGTAAATGACAAATGACATAAAACATTTGAAGAGGAACAAACTTAACATGTTGAACTTGAAAATAAAATAATTGAAATAAAAACTCAACACTTAGGTTTACTACTAAAACAGGTAAAAGAGTAGAGAGAAGTAATGTACTAGAATATAGGTCAGAAGAAATTATCCAAAATAAAGCAAAAAGAAATTAAAGGAAGGAAAGTATAAAATACAGATAAAAGACAAAGAAAATATAGGAAATATATTTACTTTTCTGGCCAGAATGAGAGAAGAGAATAAGTCAGAAACAATAGCTGAAAAGATACTGACTGAGCATTTTTGAAAACTAATGACAGTTATTAATCTAAATGTTCAGGAGCAGAATAAATAAGAGCAGTAAAATAACTACACTTGTGGTAGCCTGAAAAAGGTCCCTCTCCCAAAGACAGTCATTTCATATTCAGAGAATCTGTGAATATTACTTTATTTGGAGAAAGGTGTTTGCAGATGTAATTGAGATAAAGATCTTGAGAAGAGATACTCCTGGATTATCTGCATGAGCCATAAATCTCATAGAGTCTTTATAAGGGAAAGGCAGATGGAGATATGAGACGATGAGCATAGGAGAAAACAGACACACAGAGGAGAATGTGATGTGAAGTTGGAAGAGACTGGAATGATGCAGCTACAAAGCAAGGAAGCCCAGAAATGCTGGGGCACCCATTGGAAACTGGAAGAGGTAAAGACTCTCCCCTAGAGCCTCTCACACTTTGACTTCAGACTTCAGGCCTCCAGAACTATGAGAGAATACATTTTTTTGTTGTTTTAAGCCACCAAGTTTTTGGTAATTTGTTACAGAAGCCATGGAAAGCTAATACATATATTTTATGTTGAAAAAAGTAGCCAAATAGTAAAGATAATGAGAAGAAACATGATTCCCTAAGACCTGATTGAGAACTGACTTCTCAGCTGTAAGTGAAGACAGTGGGGTGATATATTTAGTGGTTTGAGAAAGAAGTAACTGACAGCCTAGAATTCTATAATCATATCTTTCAAGAATAAAGATAAAATAAGTAAAGGTGAGAAAATTCTTAATAAACAGGCATATGTTCCAGGCTGAAAGACAATAATTCTAGGTAGAATTTTCATGATGCAGGAGGGATAAAGAGCAATGAAAATAATTGTGTTTAATCTAAACGATTGCAAACAAAATTATGTGACGTTTACAACATATTTTGTATTAAAATATATGGCAAAATAAGATAGAAATAAAAGAGCAGGTAAGTGTAATGAAAGTGTTCTAAAGTTAATAATTATCAGGGAGTAGGGTAATATAGCAACTTGTGAAATGAAATAAATGAAATAGGATAAAAGAACAGACATCAAGCAGAAAAAATAGAAAATCATTATGCAAATACCAACAAAAAGAAAGTTAGATCACCTGTGTTAAAGCCAATAAAAAATTAGTTTAAGACCAAATGCTTTAATATTAATGAATCAGTTCATCATATAAAAATAAAATGATTCTCCAGAAAGATTTATCAATTTACTTTATTAAACATTTCTAATAACATTGCCCAAAAGATGTAAAGTAAAAAAAAATTGATCAAACTACACCAAAAAATAGACCAAAACCATAATCACAGTGGAAGATATTAAAACATGCTCTTCACTAATTGATACTATAAGAAAATCCAATGTCAGAAACAATGTAGAATATCCAAACAGCATAATTAATAAATTTGAGCTAATGGATGGATAGAGTAAACCTATCCAACAACTGCAGAATAAACATTTGTTTCAATCCATTTAAATGTCAGCAAATCTCAAAGGATTTAAAGAATAAGAATATATTATGTTATTGAAATCTAATTAAGCAAGAAGTGCATAACTAAATTGTTTGATGAATTTCAACTTTAATCCATGATCAAAACAATTCTTATCAAGCTAGGATGAAAAAGTAACATCAGTATTTAGATAAGGTATAACTACAGAGAATCAACAGCAAACACTTTAGTTAATGTGAAACTGTCAAAGCTTTCCTTCTGAGATTAAGAACAAATTAGGAATACCTGCCTTTACTGATTTGGTTCAACATTATACTACAGATCCTAATCAGTAGCGAAGAAAATAAAAAACAGTCACAGTAGTTGGAAAGGAAAAACACAAAACTGTTAACTTTTTTTTTCTCAGATGATATGATTGGTAATATAGGAATTATTAAAAAAAACTACTGATAAATTACTTCAATTAATTTTAAGAGTTTTATCAATGTGCTGGATATAAAATCAATGGATAAAAAACACAACTGCATTTCCAAATCAAAATCACAATGAGATATCATGTCACACTTGTTAGGATGGTTATTATCATAAAAGCAAAAAAGCAACAAGTGTTGGTGAGCCTGTGGAAAAATTGGAACCCCTGTACACTATTGACAAGAATGTAAAATGATGTATCCATTATGGAAAACAGTATGAGTGTTCATCAAAAAATTTAAAACAAAATATTACATGATCCAGCACTCCCACTCATAGGTATATATCCAAAATAATTGAAATTATGATCTTGAAGAGATGTATACACTCCTGTGTTCATTGAAGCATTATTCACAATAGCCAACATACGGAAACAATCCAAATGTCCATTAACAGATGAATGGATAGGGAAAATGTGGTATATACATACAATGGAATTTTAAAGAAAGAAAAAGGAAAAGAAATCCTACAATTTGTCACAACATGGATGTACCTGGAAGGCATGACGCTAAGTGAAATAAGTGAGTCACAGAAAGACAAATACTGCATAATTCCATGTATATGAGATATCTAAGATAATCAAATGTATAGAAGCAGAAAACAGAATGATGGTTTCAGGGGATGGGGAGAGAAGAAGATGGGGAGGAATTGTTCAAAGGGTATAAAAAAGCGAAAGGACACATGAAACTTTTGAAAGTGATGGATGTACTTACTACCTTGATCTTGGTAATACATAGTATCACTGATGTATGTGTATGTCCAAATTCATCAAATTGTATACATTAAATATGAACCTTTTTGGTTAAAATCTCATTTTTATATATCAGAAACAAAGAGAAAAATAAATGTAAAATGTATCTCTTACAATAGTATCAAAATATTAAAGTGGTGTGTAAGGATAATGTTATCTTGCAAGGTCTGTGATATCTTTATGTTTATCTTCAGTAGACCCAAAAGCTTGATCTTGACCCTTGGCCAAGATAAGGATGAGATGATCTGGCTAGTGATTTATAAAATACAATGCAAAGTTGAAACTCCTCAGAAAGTACCCTGTTCTAGCTTATTTACATTATTTGAAGATGTATGGATTGGTGGGTTTCAGTTGGTTTAACAGGTTACACAGCCTATTTTTAACTATACAAGTAGCAGGTATAAAATACCTCAGTGAAGTTGTACATAGGCATCCTTGGAACTAAGACAGCAAACACATAACTTAGTGGTTCATAATCCAAAGATCAGGTACATTCTGTGCTACTGAGAGAGAACCCAGGAGATTGTTCCTGGAAGTCATGAACTTCTCAACAATTGCCAATACATTTTTTTCTTCTGCTATATTGTATCTGTTATCATTATTAAAATCTTATGTGAATATGCTATGCTGAGTTTCATGAGTCTTTACAATTAACTGATTCTGTTTAACTGTTAGACTTAGTAATAAATAAAAAAGTTAATATGTGCCAGATTTCTACAAAGATAATTAGGAAATATTAAAAAATAAAATTAAAATGGACATAGAGAAATACAATGTTCTTTGATTGAAAGTTGCAATATTATCAAGATGCTAATTCTCCTCCAGCTTATCTATAGTTTTAATTCAATCCTCACAAAAATTGAAATAGGAAGTTCTGGTCAAGATATTTTATAATTGCAGGATTTATCCTCCTATATTTAAAAAATTATAAAACCAAACAAAATATATGACACAATGATTTTCAGATGAACAACAGTTAGCACAGGAATGTGATCCCTAAACGGAGGGAAACAAACAAGGTGGATCTTATAATTTACACAGCTTACTGCTTCTCTAACATGAGAAGGTGGATCCAAAGTGAGGATAGCATTCTTGTTTAGTTGAGGAAAAACAGATTGGAATTCAGGGAGGAGAAGGTAGCTAAAAATTTAAGGATAGATTACTAAAGAGCAGAGAGGTATGCATGTGCACATACATGTGGAGGAATTTTAAAAATCAGCAGAGGGTTTCTATCAAACATTTGGCAATGAATGACTGCACATTTGTGAAAGGAAAATATGCCAGACTGGAGAAGGTACCGTTGAAAAAGCAGTAGATCAAACAATTCCCAGAGCTCACACAGAGCTAAGATCTTTTGGAATTTCCAACAGAATGGAAAGATTTCATAATACACAGAGTATCAGGTATAATCCTCAGAGGCTTATTTTAGTAATAGAGCTAAATTAGCTATAGACAAACAGCTGCTCTGGAACCACACTAACAAATCTGAAAAGCAAACTTTGAATGTATCCAGTCAATTTCAAGTAAACTAACTCTGTGCCTAAACAAAATTTAACACAAAGTAATACCAAAAAAAAAAAAAAAGACAAGAAACAATGAAAAACTTAAAACTCTAATCATCCAAACAAAAATTCTAAAGCATGCAGAGAAGGACAAAAAGTATGACTCCTTACCAGAATGTAATAAATCCATCAATAGAAGCAGGTCTATAAATTACAGGGATGATAGAACTTGTTGAAAATTAAAAAGAAAAATACAATATCAAAGCATAGAGCGATGAAAAATGAAGACAGATTAAGTCCAGAGAAGCAAATAGATGATAGCAGATTTTTCAGAAACTGAATAATCAAAAATTAAATGAAGTGACATATTTAAAGAACTGAAAGAAAAATAAAACCTTAGAACTATTGCCTTGTAGAAATATAATTTTAAATCTAAGACAAAATAAAGATGTTTTCAGACAGAAACAATTTGAGATAATTTATTGCCATAATATCTGTACTATAACAAATTCTGAAGGAAGTTCTTCTGGTAGAAGAAAAATAGAATCAGGTGATCTACATAAAGGAATGAAGAGCGACAGAAAAGATAAATATGTGGGTAAAGGTTACTTCTCATTTTTAAAATATTTTCTTAAATGATAATGGGAGAATACTCCAGATTATGGATATTTAATAGGGATAGGGTTGGCAATTCTTCTTTGCAAAAATAAGTATAAATAAATGTAAAATTGATGAATTATAAGTATAAAATAAGTGTAATAGTTGTTATATTATAAATTGCAATAGTATCATGGACTGGAAAGTGATCAAAAGCAAACAAAAAATTGAGAAGAATTAATTCTTTAAAACAATACTAGAGTTTTGGGTAATAACAGTGAAAGTATTTTGTCTTCCTGCCTGTTCCCACCACCAACCTTAAGCTTAATCAGTAAATTTACCAGTGTCGGGCAGACTTGATGGGAAAACCAGCAGCTTTGCTGGAAGATGTGATGAACTTTACTTGAGCCTTGAACAAAAATTTGCATCACTGTCAGGAAAAAGTTGTTAAATTTTGTTTTGAACAAATGAGGGAAATACCACTTTGATTTCATAAGATTTTGGTCTAAATTAGTGCAAGCAGTGGAACAGAAATAAATTTAAGTGGACAAATGCTGGATATTAGTGAGCCATAGAGTGTCAGCGATGAGCTCTGTTCACATCCCTGGCTAACTGAAAAACTATGAGCACACATAGGGAGGACCTGAGAGAGCCCAGTGGAAAATAAAACCCAAGGGAGACTTGATAACTTACTGCAACTTGGAATGCATTAATCAATCCACACAGATATTAGGCAGAAGAGGGTGGAAGCCATATAAACATAAAGTGTTGAACACAACCTCTTCATAAAACACTGGCTAACCAATATGTTATCTAGGCGCAGAAAGAAACCCTACAAAGCTAAAGTTAAAAAAAAAAAAAAAATAAGGATTTAAAAAGGCCCAGCATATATTATAGGGAAGATAGATACGTTTAAGTGCAGGCAAGTTACAAAACCACAAATAAACAAAAAACTTCAGAACAATAAAACAAAATCCAGTTTCTATTAAAAAAAACTACTATAAATATATCAAATATATTTTTAAAAAACTGTTCAAATAATAAAATAAAAATTTGATCACAATTTCTCAACAAATAAAGTATCTCAATAGAGAAACAAAAACTATAAGTGAGACCAGATGAAAATTCTGGATGAAAAGTACTACTGGATGAAAAAGAAATAAAAAGCACTAGATGAACTCAATAGCAAACTTCAACACTATTAACAAAATTAACTGACATATAAAACATTCTACCCAACATTAGCAGAATACAAGTTATTTTCATGTACACATGGAATATTCAGGATAGTAATATAATAGGCCATAAGATATGTCTTAAGAAATTTAGAAGAATTGAAGTCTTACAAAGTATTTTTCTAAATACTATGGAATTAAATCTGAGATCAATCTGAAAAATATATAGAAAATTAGCAAATATTTATAAATAAACATGTCTAAATAATCCATGGGTCAAACAAGAATCAAAATGGAAATTAAAAACTATATATCCTAAACTATATCACTAGAGTGATAGTCAGCATAGTAAAAAGAAGCTTGCTGACTAAATCCTGAGCAATGGTAAATACTTGTTTAAATGAATAGAACTGTGATTCCTGGTACAACTCATTCCCTATTTTTTTCTAACATTTTACCCACTTACACATAGTATTTGTCAAGTTGTATGGTCTCAGAACTTGTGTCTGTGCATGTGTGTGTATGTTTCTGTGGTTTATGAATTGGTATATCACTTAAAACCACTTTCAAAGCACTTTAGATGGATATTGCTCACAAACCTTAGCAGGAAATGATGCAGTTTTTAAATTAATTTTTATTTTTTTTTGAAAAGTAGGTATCTTTAATTTTTTAAAAATTTTTATTGGAATACAGTTGCTTTACAATGTTGTGTTAGTTTCTGCTGTACAGCAAAGTGAATCAGTTATACGTATAAATATATCCCCTCTTTTTTAGATTTCCATCCCATTTAGGTCACCACAGAGCACTGAGTAGAGTTCCCTCAGTGCTATACAGTAGGTTCTCATTAGTTATCTATTTTATACATAGTAGTGTACATATGTCAATCCCAATCTCCCAATTCATCCCACTCCCCCTTTCCCCCCTTGGTATCCATAAGTTTGTTCTCTACATCTGTTTCTCTATTTCTGTTTTGCAAATAAGTTTATCTGTACCATTTTTCTAGATTCCACAAATAAATTAAGAAATACATGCAGTTAAGATGTGCTTATTTTATGCTAGTTTACTATTTTTACTTTGTAATTTTGAAAACAATGTGTCTTTATGTGTACAGTTAAATTAATAAAGAAGAAAAATCAATTTCAATGTTAACTTGCTATATTTATATGCAAAATCTAAAAAGAAATGATACAAATGAACTTATTTACAAAACAGAAACAGACTCACAGACTTAGAGAGCAAACTTATGGTTACCAGGGGGGAAGGATGGGGGGAAGGGATAGTTAGGGAGTTTGGAATTGACATATACACACTGATATATTTATGGCTGATTTACTTTGTTGTACAACAGAAAGTAACACAGTATTGTGAAGCAATTATACTCCAGTAAAGATCTATTAAAAAATAATAAAATAAAATGGATAACCAACTAGGACCTACTATTAGCACAGAGAACTCTGCTCAAAGTTATGTGACAGCCTGGATGCGAAAGGAGTTTGGGGGAGAATGGATGCGTATATGTGTATGGCTGAGTTGCTTTGCTGTGCACCTGAAACTATCACAACATTGTTAATTGGCTATACTCCAATATAAAAGTAAAAAAAAAATAAATGGTTAAAAAAAATTTTACTTGGAAATTTATTCTAAAGTTAAGATGTTGGATATTATAAACTGTCTAGAAAATGCAAATTTTATTTAGCATAGATGAAAGGAGCTACAAATATTTCCTACTTACAAATAAATTTTGCTAACATCAACCTTTTTAATATTCCCTCAAAGACTAAATATAAAGAGCATGTGATATTAATGACAGTAATGAAAAATGACAAAGTGAAAAATCTTCTAAATATGAGTTAATACCATTCAAAATTCATATATATATAAGATTGTTATTAGCTCTTTCCTATATAAATTTACTTTCTAAATGTGGTAGTATAACATTTTTATGAAAGATCAATGTGCAAACTGATTTTATATGCCTTTTGCCTAAAATAAATAAGAACACATGCTGAAAGCATGCAGTTTCATTGATCATAAAGCACTTAAAATACTTAAAATGTAAGTTTAGGATGAAATATATGCCATGCTCTGACAAGTGACTGATTCCTGACACTAACCTTTTCAATTAAATATACATTAGTTATACAATAGTGAGTTCTTCATAACTCTTATGTGATGTCTAGGCAATTAAGTTTACATCAGATGGCACATGTTTTCGTCTCTGAATTGAATGATTATCTCTTGAGAATAGAAATCTAACTATGGATTATTGACTATTGCTCTGATTGGCATTTGGATATTCTGTAAATTAGATGTAAGTCAATGTGTACATGGGATGTACAAATGTTTTTAAAGTCTATCACATGGAACCATATATCTTAGTGAGTAATTGGAAACTTGTACTGAGGAATATATTAGATAAAGCCTGAATTCTTTGTAGTTCAGTCAAAAGCAGGAAGACTAGTATACTATGTATATGCACAAACAGAGCAGTTTGAAGGTAAACTCTGTTAGGTTTACCTTCTATGCTTTTTTAGCTTTAAATTTTTATTCCCTGATGTAACCCCTATTCATAAGCTAGTGCCTTCTTTCTTTCTTTACTTATTTCCCCTCCTTCTTCCCTTCTTTCCTTCCTTCCTTCCTTTCTTCCTTCCTTCTTTCCTTCCTTCCTCCTTCCCTTCCTTCTTTCCTTTCTTCTTTGTGAGTTATCATTTAGTAAATACCAGGAACTGTTCTTAGTACTGAGGATATAAAAATGAATAAATATACATCCTGCATTAAGGGCTTAAGGAATAGAAACAAATAAGTGTAATAATATGTACCAGGAATTATACATATATGTACCAAGTTCATTGGTAATATAAAAGACAATAATAAATTATAAGTGCATAGTGGAGAGGGATATCTCATAGGCAGTATGAAGGAACTGACTCAGGAAATCTTACAGAATTTCCTTGGTGAAATATAAGTCTGCAGTTATAATTTGAATTTCAATAAAATATTTTAATGTTTCCTAGTGTGTATTACATATTTTATAAACTAACAAGAGATCTTCTACCATGACATATCTTTTCATTGATGTAAAATGAACAACATCAGTGAATTAGATGTCAGAAAATATGGTCCCAATTTTAGATGCACAATAAGTTGGGAGCAGGAAAAACAATCACACAGAAAGTAGAACTAGGATTGACACTTGAATTATTGGTTAAATTTGAATAAAAGAAAAGAGGAAACATTCTTAGTAACAGAAAATGATAAATGGTTATTTTATATCACTCATTTTATGGTTAAAGTGCCTATTATAAGAGGGATAAATAAATTGTAGAATAGTTGATTGAATGAATACATGAGTTTCTATAGACTTCCTTTTAAAACACAGGTCTCTCACTTAGGGGCAGTACATTAAATGCCTAAATGTATTATTATGGTTGAGTCAACCACCTTCTTTTCAACTGGGTTTAGAAGCATGACTAAGAGGGCTTTTTCAGCATGACAGAGTTTGATGCCTAGGTAGCTGAGATGCTGAAGAGGACAAAAAAGCCTGAAGATAACCATCATCTTCTCATGAAATTTCCCTAATAACAGTTTATGTAGCACTCTTACCCATGGATATTCCATGTACCAACTGAAAGCTTGGGCTAGGGTGTAAATGAACTTCCATGTTACTTCAACTACTCCTTTGTTCTGATGGAAGAAACCTCCTTCGCGTTTCTTCAATTGTGTAGTCTCAGATACAAGTATTTATTGTTTTTTAAGGTTTAGGCAATTTTTCATATTATAAAACTTTACTTTCAAAAAAAAAAACTCTTACATTTTAGAGTACTTAAGAATTTGAGTTATTTTCAATATTCTGTAATAACCTAAATTGGAAAAGAATTTGAAAAAGAATAGATACATGCATATGTACAACTGAATCACTTTGCTGTACACCTGAAACACAACATTGTTAATCAACTATACTCACATATAAAACAAAAATAAAAAAAGAATTTGAGTTATTTGTACATGTACTATTATTTGGAATTCATAAAAATTATATGAATTAAATAAGTCATATCCTACAAACTAACTTTATTTTTTTCCTTTACAGTTCTATTTGATGTGTAGTTAAATACAATATACTTCACACATTTAAAGCCTATGATTTGATAAGTTTTGTCTTATATATGTACCCAGGAAACCATAACCACAATCACAATAATGAACATATCTATAGCCACTAAAAGTTTCCTTGTGCCCTTCGTAATTCCTCCTTCCCTTATCTCCAGGCAACTGCATATCTACTTTCCAATATTGTAGTTCATTTACAAATTCCCCTTAAAAGAAATTAAGAGACTCATCAAAGATCAACATAGCCTATATACAGTGGAATTAATACTTGAATGATACTCTGATTTTTAAACTAATGCTATTTTCATTACTTATTTTCATTATTTCATTACTTCTTTTCATTGCATTATTTTTATTACTCACAATAGAATAAACAGAACACTCCTGAGAATCTCTTCATGAGAACAAAGGGTCAACCCCCTAAAGTCGGAAAGTTTCTTATTAGGGAACACAGTTCTGTGAGCAATGATGACCCATTGAAATGAGTTTAGGAAAAGTTGAAACTGCAGCACTCAATTAGATTGCTAATGTCCCTGCATTTGAACTTATTTCAAGCTTCTTTTTCTCCTCAAACCTCCTCTGACACTCTTCTTGACGGACTCACAGCTGATGAGCTTGCTTCAAAATTCGAAGAGAAAATAAATGTAGGCTGATGTAGAAACTCTGTATCTTCTTTCTAATCCATATATTTACTTGATGAAACTATAATTATATTTTTGCATTCCCTCCTATAATAATGAAGTATCCGTGCTTTGATCAAAAGTCAAAACTTTCATTGTTTTTTGGATCTGTGCTCGGTCACTTATTTAAAGAATCATTCCTAAAATTAACCCTTCCTCTCGGTTGAATCTGGTGGTATCCAATCTCCCCCCTCATCAATTCCTCCCTCTCCTGAGCGCTTCCATTGTATCTCCTCAGCATTCTCTTGCTCTAGGTTTTTGTCACTTTAAAATCCCTTTCTTAACTGCCTTCAGGTGCTGCCTACCTATTGAAACTATTTTGCATTTTAAAAGAAAGAGAGAATCATTCTTGTATTTACATTAAAAAATTAATACATAAATAGCAAACTCTTTTCAGCTTGTTGTCACTGTGATGTCATAATTTTTAGAGTTTGAGGAAGTGGAATAAGAACCTTATTTTATTTATTCAAGAAGAAACAACTAGACCCTGAAACAAAACAGAAATTATTGCTCTTGGTTTTTCACCTCTAGACATCTTGAAAACTTGATCTATATAAGGCCTACAGGTTGCTCTGTGTCATTTAGGATAGAACTGTGAGGCTCGTTCTGTTTAACACCTGCAGGCATGATTGTTAACTGGACAGTTTAACTACAATATAGCAACATGGCAATGAAGTGAAAGATGTCTTTGTGGTTTATTCAGGAGTTTAATTGATAGAAAAGGGTCATGGATGAATACATATCTCTTCATTCTGAGCAGCTTGGCCAGTGGGAACTGATCAGTGTTAAAGCAATCCCAGTGACTCACTGCTCTTGTTATCTCTATCCTTCTGGGAAGTTAGTACACTAATCAGTCCTTGTTCACAAGCTGATCTGTGAGAGATAGTTGTCAGGTTGGAATGTGTGGTGTCAGTATAACAATAAAAATATCTCCCTTTTATATGTTATCTTTCTCAGGGCAGGCACTGACATCATCCAACTTCCTTCACAAGACACCTGTGATGTAAACCCAAGGACAAATGCTATTATCTTTGATGATTTGATAAAGAAGCGGAGGTACTGAGATAGCAAGTGACAACCCCAAGGTGACCCTAATGATGAACATGTGGAATGTTCCCTGATTCTAATATCTTGCCTTGTGCCTCTCCATATAGCAGCTGGAGATATCTTATCAAAACACAAATTAAATTATGTCAGTCCTTGTTAATGCCTTCCCATCTAAATTCTAAACTATTTTCCATGAACTATGAGGCTTTATATAAATTGGCCTCTGCCTACTCTGCACACTCGCCTGTACCCCAGACTCATTCTGCTCTTAACTCCATGCTTGTCAATTTTTCCTCAAGTTTGACACACATAGAAAAAGATACACTGCAGTAAATTTTAAAAACTGCTCAGGATCAGTGAATTTGGGCCCAGGAGCTCAGGACACATGCATCATGCCCATCTGTCTTGAGGAGTAAGTGTACTGATATCTCTATACATCTCTAAGCCGTTTGCATCATGCCATTGTGACTTGGTCTGGTTGGGAAGCTGCTTTAGTCTTACTGCCCTTCTTTCTGTTCCTCAAATGTGCTGAGCTTATTCTCTTGGTTAAATCATTTGTACCTACTGTTTCCTTTGTCTTGGATGCTCATTTTTTGAAACATTGCATAGTTCTCTATTAATCCAAGTCTCAGGTCAAATATTAGCTTGACAGAGAGATATGTCCAACACTCAACCTAAAGAAACCCTTTAGTCATCCTCTGTAACATCTGTAACATATATTATAACATATCCTCTGTAACAAAGCTTTGCCTTATTTTCTTCCTAGTGTTTAGGGCTACCTGAGTTTATATTTGTTTCCTCATTTGTTATCTCCCTCTCTCCTACAGAATGTAAGCTCATGAAAGATGGAACCTAATTTTTCTTGTTCAATGCCATTGTCCCATTGCCTATTATGTTTTCTGGCATATAAAAGAGGCACAGCATTTGTTGAATATACTGCATAAACTCTAGAATTCCCAGAATTCCTGCTTTGCAATAATATTTCTAGTCTTTACAACAGAGAATTCCAGAACATTGGTGTAGACAGCCGTTGGTCCTCCACTGAGTTTTAATAGGAACGGATGATTATATCTCTGTACTGAGATGGATTATTTACTGTGCCATAGTATCATAGATCATAAAGTTTTCACTGAGAATACAAGGAGAAATCCATCTTTCTGTGGAAAATGAATGCTCCAACTCTCCAGGACAAGTTCACATTCCCGTTCTGAAGATTTAAACACTTCCAAGAGGGCAGGACATTCACGCATTTCCTTATTAGATTACTTGACTATTATAAGGGCTCCCATCTTCCCTAAGCATCTTTCAGGTACTTTCATCTCTAGGTAGATACTAAGAGTTGATATCAACACTGTGGTCTATAAGAGTAAGTACACTACAATTGGAGTCAAGATTCTTGGCTACTAATCTTGGCTTTGTTCTAACTGTCAAATTGGGAAAACAAAATTTCCTTCACCCGCCCCCCCCACCAGGATGCTCAAATGTAAGTTTAGTGATTAAGATTAAGGTATAGATAGGAACGCCGTGACAAAAAACTGAGAAGTATACAGAAAGAATGTTTTATAGTTATAAACGAATGCAATGCTATCTAAGTACAAGTAATGCCTTTCTTAAATAAAATAGCTTTTTGTTTCCTTTACCACTCTGACTTTAATTCTAGCTAAGTTTGTGGTATAGTTCAGTTTCATTTATTTTATTATGTTCCTCAGCTCCATATGTTGAGATATGACTTGTTTTCCAAAATGTTTAGACTAGCTAATGATTTCACAAAATCTTAAAAATTTGTCAAAGTATTTCATGAGAATAATTTAAAAAGTCAAATAGTAGTAATAATGAAGGCTTATAACACAAAGAAGCAGTCCCTTACCTTCAGTCATTCCATAGACTCAACTCTTCTCCTCCCATACCATGCCATTCCCAATAGGAAAACACTCTCAACTCTTTTGTTCTTAAGTTCATCTTCCTAATTAATATTAATGTATGGTTATGTCTTCATTAATTCCTTGAGAAAAACTGCTCTATCATATTTCAGCCCAGGCATTTACTATCAAAGTAATATAGGGCTTGCAATTTAGCCTTACTCTGCATCAGTTTCCTCATCTGTAAATGAGGATAGTAATTTTAACCCTCTCTTTTATGTGGGTTAATTAAGTTAATGTGTTTAAATCAGCTAGAACGTTATGTAACTCATAATAAGCATTCAACTGATGGTGGTGTTTGTTGTTGTTGTTGTTCTTCTTTACTAATCTATACCCCCTTTTCCTTAAACCTCGTCCTCCCAATAAATCATATCTCATTTTTGGATAAATTTATTTTTTTAGTATGTTGGTGTAGTTATTCATTGTTCCCCCAAGTAGTATATTAAATACATTTCCTTTCTCACACAACTTTTAGGCATTTTTTTCTGGAGTTAATCATTCATATTCTCTCTCTCTCTCTCTCTCTCTCTCTCTCTCCCTCTCTGTCTGTTTCCTCTCTGTATCTCTTACATGCTGTGTTTTCAAAGAAAATCTGAAATGGCTAGCTGATAAAGTTTTTCCTTAATGTCCTATAGCTCTATAAACTGTTTCTCAACTCAATCACCCATACAGTTATATCTCTCAAAAATATGCTCTAGTTTTAAATTAAAAGAAGTATGAGTCACATTTTCATATCATCTACATTTTTTAAATACATGACCAGCAGGATAAATTTCTTAATTTTCCACTTCTAGAGACTTGTTTTGAAATATATTTGTTCCATCCATAAAAAGAGGTGGTTGTTTTAATGTGCTCAGTGTTTATGCAATAACTTTTAGTTTCTGTTATGTTTAATTTTGCTAATTGAAGTTCCTAAAGGGCAGATATATTCAACTTTTGCCATGTGCTACTTTTCATATTCCTCTGCATAAATCAAATTATTGGCTTGGTAACTATGAAACATCAATTAATAATAGAAAATAAAAGACTTCTTTTCAGCAGGCAGGATTTTAACCTCTTTAAGAGTTAAAAAAATTCAGTATGATTGGATTCTCCTAAATTACAAGCTATTTAAGAACTAATCATATACCTTTTAGTTACTTTTATCTTCCTTCAATGAGTATCCAGTGCTGTTAAATGAGAGGGAATAAGAAGGATCTTATTTTTCATTCAGACTTCACTAGACTTCAAGGAGTGAGGTTTACAGTCTCATTCAGCTTCCTATATCCTTGCTGGAAATCAGAAAAAAATGCAACAGCCACTGTATTCTGAAAAACCAGTCTGAGATTCAAAGGTTGATTCATGACTCTAATAAAAAAAGTAGGCTTAAAGAGGGAAGATAACATGGGCTTAGAGGATAACAAATCACACTGTTCGGGAGCCAAAGGGAAAAAATGATGGAAGCAAGCAATGTTTTGAGAAACAAGGACTAAAGCAGAGAAGGTGGAGAAGCTTAATTTAATTTTGTTTTGTTTTGGTTTTTTTGCAGAAGTAAGATGATTCTATATACTAGGATATACATGTGGCTTTTTAAGTGCATGTTGTCTGGAAGTGACTTACAGAGTACTTGATGCAAAGTAGACCCTCTATAAAATAGTTTAGAATAAATAAATGAATAAATGATTCAAAATATATATTGATTAACTCTTCTGTAGGTGAGTTGTGAAATTCTTGCTTGTTGTCATTTACAAATTTGGTGGGAAACACAAACCATCAATACTCTTCTTGATCAACATTCTTCTCCCTCTTGCTGTTCCTCTTAAGGAATACTAGACTACAGACCTGCCAATGAATAAAGTATAATTTACCAATTTTAGAAATCATATAAAAGCTATTTAAGATACTACATTTTTTCCATGAAAATCAGTCGTTTGATGAATTAAGCCAATTTTTGTGTTTTAAAGGTTTAGGGTTATTTAGATTGTAGATACTATGATTTGATGATTTATCCTTTTTGAACTCTTTAGCAGTATATACTTTCTGGCCATTAAGATATAATTTAATCAATTATATTCAATACCATATTAGTTCTTGTGAAAAAAAAAGTACTTTGCCTAATTTAGCTTTATTTCAGATCATGCCATTAAGTTAAAAATATTATTACATTCTTCATGGAGAAGTGTCTGTGTGTGTGTGTGTGTGTGTGTGTGTGTGTGTGTGTGTTTAACCCATTTCCCAGGTAATAGGTATATAATTAAGATTCTCAGTTATTGTCATCTTACTAGGTACTATGCACTGTGGGTATCAAAGTCAGACATTAAATGAATGTGGCACTTTCATAGGAGATGTAATTTAGATTCAAGTCTAATACTTGAAATTGTGGAAATGAACCAGATTTTGTAGACAAAGCTCTTCTCTATTCTTAGTTATTTGAGATCAGTAACATTGTCTTGGTTTCCAGATTACAGGGAGGATGGCTGCTGCTGTCAATCCTTCAACGTTACAAAGAGAAAACTTTCAGTACCAATGAAGATACCATAAGACCATTTGGAAAAGAAGCCCATCAGGCAAATTCTCTTTGTAGGAGGAAAGGTTATCAGGCCTGTACTCCAATGCTTTGTCAGGACAATTTCTCAGAACTGCATTAAATGGAATCCATCCCTGAAACAAAGCTCTGTTAAGGAAATATTTGAAGTAATGTTAGTAGAGTTCTAAGCATACTAAGTTGACAATTATGAAAAAGACCTATTTGTTTACACTAAAGAGTACATACTAGATAAGAAAGTTCTAAGTAATTTATTATAAAATTATAGGAAATAAGGACAGTAAACATCCATAAGGTCACATAAAAATAAACTGCTCTCTCCTGCATGTTTATGTTGCCCTAATTTCCCTAATGTGTCCGCTGACAGAAATAATTTCTGACGTTGAGCTTGAAATTTCTTTTTTATGTTCTTATATCATCTTCTTACCATTTTTTAATTATAAAACTTTAAAATTATATTCTGTGTAGTTAGAATTTTTGTGCTTCAATTATCGGCATGTAAAATTGGCATCTCTTTCTAGCTATCACTTAGCTAAAATATGTAACTGCTGTTGTAAAACTGGGCTTATAAATAGATTTGGATGTTTTCAAATTTATTGTTGTTATTCACTGAGTGGAAAGAGCATTGTACTGGTTATCAAAATCCACAGATTATGATCTTAGATCACTTGTGAGTTATATACTTTCAGCAAGAAATTCATTTCAACTTCCTGGGGCCCAATTTTGAAATTTATTAATGTATTGAGCTGGAGAGACAGAGACAGAGACAGAGAGAGAGAAGAGAGAGATTTGAATCAGATTATACATTTGGTTCTCTTTAATACTTTTATTCAGTTTTTGGAGGAAGTTTTCATACTGCATATACCGTCTGTCTCCTTTCAAGTATGTGTAGGGTGTACATATGACCCAGTGACCTATTTTGCCCAACCTACATCTGTGTTCTTGTATAATTATTAATAGCATCTGCTTTTGTTCTCAAAAATGTCTCAGTTTGGATGACAAATTATATGCTAATCTTAGGTTTGTATACTACTGTGGGCTAATTCCTTCCATATGCAACTCAGGCCAAACAGCAAATAAAGTAAAACTAAATTAAATAAATAAAACTAACTAAATAAAGTAAAATGTAAGAAGTTTTTATTGTGCTCTGCAAACATCATTAGAATCTAGTGTTTGAAAATTTGTGGATTTTGAAAACGAAGACACTTTCAAATTTGCATCTGTATATTTGTGAGTAAAGCCTATATACTAATAAAAGAGAATAATGGAACCAAGTAAGTAGCCATCTTGAACCCGTCCCACCATTAAAAAAAAAAAAAACCCTCCATGATTGGAAGGAGTCTACCATCTGTTGTCATGGCCTCTAGATTTAAAAGATCTATCTTCTGTCCCCATTTTCCAGGCATTACTCTATACACTTAGAAAAAAAAATTTTTTTTAATCTCAGCATATACAGAAGTAGAGAAAATTTTATAATAAAATTATACATATCCATCATCTCTCTTCCACAATTGTCCAACATTTGCCAAGCTGTTTCATTTGTTTATTCCTCTTTCTCCATCATGCCTTTGGTGTTGTTGAAGCATTTTAAGGAAAATCCTAGACATAATGTAATTGTACCCATGATTTAATATGCATCTCTATCTAATAAAGATAACTTCTTTATCTCCAATTCAATTAATGAGAGTATAAATGAAATATTACAATGCATTTTATGCAATTTTAATGTGCTAAATAGACTTTCCTCTATGAAAATCTCTTATCAAAATCTAGAAAATAGCTCTTTGCATGGCCACATTTATTCAAATGTTCCCATTTTAATCTCCACAATATGTCCAGAAAGCAAGTACTGGAACATTTTTATTTTACTTTTGTTAGAAATAGGAAGAGGGTATGTGATCTTAGGCTTAAATTGCTGTTCCTAACTGGTGTTTTCCCCATTATTCTTTCTAAAGTCTGACTCAAACATGCACATTTTTCAAATAAACCCCTAATATTTGCCTTTTATAAATGTTTTCCAGATGCCATCTCACTAAAACCAATATATTAATGCATGTGCTTAATTTTTTGTTTATAAAATCTTATCATATATTATTATATTTAATCACAAACATCAGTCTGTGACATAGGTATTGTTTCTTCATTTCATAAATGGTGAAAGCTAAGACTAGGAGTTCCACTTCTGGGATGTCAGCATAAGGAGTTCCACAGACCCACTGCCCAGCAAAACAAGTAAAGTTAGTACAAAATATTAAAAAAAAAAAAAAAAAAAAAAAAACCGTTCTAAGGATATGCAGCAAATGAAAAAACACATTCAAAAAAATCTACTGAAACTCAGAAAGTAAACAAGATTCTTTGGCATTTTAGCCATGACCCTGTCCTCCTGCCACAGACAACTCAGACTGGCAGAAACTTCCCCCGTGCTCTGGGTGGGCGTGGCCAAGGGGCCACTCACTGTCATCCCCCCTCAGCTAAGGCTTACTCTATATCACCAGAAGAAGCAAAATGCCAGTATTTCTCATCTCCTCCAACTCCAATATGAAGAGGTTAAATCCCTGGTGAGTACAGTTGAGACCTGGAAGCTTCTTTCTACCACCCAGCCCTGACGTACAAGATTGAGGCGCTACCCCAGGTGAAGCCAACTGAGAAACATGAGGCCTTGATAACTTTCATCTCGCAGAGCGGAGGTTTCACCCAAGACTGAGAAGACCAGAAGATTTTGCCCTTCCCAGCGCTCAAAGTATTAGTCAAGGTATGACTTCACAAATTATTCCAGAGGTCACGTGGGAGGCGGGCGCTGTGGGCAGCGAGAGGACCTGAGCTCACATACTCTCCCGAGATGCACTGGGGTCTCTTTCCTGCTGCGGGCTCTGCGTTGGGGCCAGCCGCATTCACGACGTCAGGGTCAGTCCCAGATCTTAAAAAAAATAAAAATTCCAGGAAGAGAGGAAGTCCATAAGAAATAGAGCCCCAATACTCTCCCCAAAGGAATTAATTTTGTTAGAAACAGTGTGAGGAAGGTGGAGACTAACAGCATTCTCAAAAACAGTAGTTCATCTTAATTAAGAGCAATAAACTAAACCATAGTTTGGCTAGTGAACCAGAGAGACAGCAATGAAGAAACAGGATGGAGTCAGAAAAAAATTCTCATAGACTGCCCTCAATAACTGCCTTTGCCCAAGTTTGGTTGGATCAGAGTGCTGAGAAATTTGTGCTCCAGGGCATTGTGAAAAACAATAGAGTATTAGGCTGGTAATTAGTGGAGCCTCACATGTGGGGTGCAATACAATGGAGAGGTCCAGGAGAAAGATAATCAGACCTCTACTGAAACCACTATTATCCCAAGGTGACTGTGTACATACTCAAGGCTGAGACTTCTGATGAGTGAGACCAAAGTCTTCACTATGTGGGTAAGATAAACTGTGACTTCACTAAAATGTGACTTTTACCACAATAAAATAAATAAAAACATTAAAAATAATAGTCAAGTCACTAAACAGGTAAATGAACCAACAATACAAAAAGCAAAAGGATAGGGGAGTTAGTATCCAGAGCCTCTATAAGATATTAGTTAAATGTCCAGTTTTCAATTAAATAGTGAGACAGGCAAAGAAACAGGAACATGTGACGCATACACAGGATAAACATACAGACAATAAAAACTGACTGTGAGAGGAACTAGCTGTCAGGTTTAAAAAGTAACCATTATAAATTTGGTCAAATACAGCTAAAGAAGTAAAAATGTATAATCAAATAGAGACTCTCAGTGAAGACACAGCATTTATGAAAAAGAACCAAATGTAAATTCTAGAGTTGATAGGTGCAATAAGTGAAATTTAAAATCCACTTGAAGTGTTCAAGAGTAGTTTTTAACTGTTAGAATAAAGAATCTGAACTTTAATAGAAAATTAATATACCATATTGTTTTGTGCTCCTTCTCTTAATTTGATTACATGTTCTTTGAAGACTAGACCATGTCTTCTTTATTTGGATTTGCTTGTTTTTAAGGGTTTTCTAAGTAAAACTTCAAGGTAATCTTCCCTAATATACGGTACACTAATATACAAATAGGTATACTAATACATGTACACTAACTTTTATTTTCTCAGTGCTTTAATATACATTATCTTTGCAATACATATATACTGTGGCAAAGGAAGAAAGATAATATACCTACTTCACAGGTAAGGAAACAGAGGTTCACTGACTTAGGAGTAGCCTCACTAAAGTCACCTAGGAAGAAAACCAAGGCAATAACAAAAGCAATGAGTCAAGCCAGGTCACAAACCTGGTCTCTAATCAAAGATTGGTTGGAATGACTCATTAGACTCAGTTCATGTTTGCTCCATTTTACTACTGAATAGGCAAACATGCAGACCAGATAAGGAAACAGATGTGTGAACAAAATGCTCTGATGTCTCCGTAGGTCTTCATGAAGGTGTACCCAGGTCTGTTGGCAAATATAGTTTAATACCAATTAAACAACTCACATGAAAGAAAAGCTCAGAACTGAGGACTTTGACTTTTAAATCATTATTCTAGGGTAGTTGCTAAATCATACTCAAGTTTCTACTTTAATACGGTATGAAGGATTCCTTGTTATATCTTGTTACATAATATTGGGTTCTGTTTTTCTGGATCATCAAATCAAAAGGCCTAGTGATAGCCTATTCATCAAGTTACAGTCCTAGTGTGATGTTATTTCAATTATACTGTTTATATCTATAGAAGCAATTTTTTTAAACCCAGTGAATCAAAAATTTAAATTAGTGTCTATCAATTCTATATTTTATTTTTTTAACTGTAAATTCCATTGAACACTACTTGTTTTTCCTAAGTAGTTTTTCTGCATGTAATTAATTGTTCACTCTTGACTTGCAATTTTTAAATTACTAAGAAAAGTAGCTTAAAACAGCAGTGTGACTTAGAAATTTCAACTGCACATAAATTTGCAGTTTTACTCCATTTCCAGATTTGGAAGATACTTCAGTAGGAGAGACTAATTTTTTTTCTTTTTTGGAGACTTAGTATCCCATTAAGCTAAGCGAGCATATTTGGTAATTTTATAAATAAGTCACTGTGCTTCATTAATAAGCGCCACTTGCGATCTTTGTGGTTCCTATGTGGCACTCTAAGGCATCCCTGTAGGAGAGTCACGGTGTTCCTAAGAAAAGCTGTAAGTAAGTGTGTTGGGTCAGCGTGGTACCATTTTAAATGATGTGTGTACTTGTTATGTGTACAATATGTGCACTTGTTATGGTTTAGGTAAAGAAGTCTGGCACACAGCAGGTGAAAGTAAATTTCCTTTACTCGGATGTTGCTGAAGTTACAGGGCAGTGAAGGAGAGAAAATAGGAGTAAATATCTGAAATAATAAAAGAAAGTCATAAAGACCTCCCTAACTTTTTCAGTTTTCATTGTTATTGTCTATGTCTTATATCTAAAACAAAACGTCTTCAACTAGCTGCATCTGATTAACCCAATCTTCCTTTAGCAAGGTGCTTTAAATAACCTCTGCTAAATTTTTTGTGAAATTCCCTAAAACATATATAAATAAGAAGACATTTTGTGGTTCAAATTCAGTTTTAAATGTGGTAACAAGTTCTTCCAGTTTATTGAGTCAATCATTCAGTAGTACTTTTGAACACCTATTATGACCAGGTTTGATATTAGGAACACAATAATGAAAAAAGAAGGAAAGAGTACGTGATGTCATATGTCAGACCTTGAATCCTGTGCCTCCTGTGTGAGATGTAAATCTTCCTGTTCCACTATGCATGCTGACTGTACTTAATAAGATAGAGTCCCTTCTTGTGATAAGATTAACATCTCCTGTGACAGTGAAGTATAATAATAACTCAACTGCAAAGTTTAAACACACACAGATATCTGTAGAAATATTTTTCATGTCTTGTTACATTTCTTTGCGTAATTTTTTGAATCACATCTTCCTCCTCCAACTTTCTTTTTCTTATTTTGTATCTTCTCAATTTCTAGATATAATAACATTAAGGGTCATCACGAATTGAAAACCAGGAACAAAAATCTCAAATTCTATATATTTGATTTTATGTGAAAGGGAGGATTTTCTGGTACAATATAGCCAAGAACATACAAATAGTTTAATGAAACTATTTTGAAACTTACTGCTCAACTGTCCTGGAATAAAGGCCTGAGGGGCTCAGCCAGTAAATAGTCTGGTGTCTCTGAGCAAGATTGGGATCTATAAATGATAATTGCCCTATGACTGGTACCACTTCATTTTTGAAAATGAAAGTTTCTTGTTGCAAATGTACATGCTGAGAGAAAACTGTGGAAAAGCTTGGGCTACTTTAGGAGATGTTGCAAGCACCTAAACAGATAAAGAGAGGGGAAAGAGAACAGTAAGAAAAAGGCATGTGTATGAGATGAATCATGAGAATTTGTTCAGAGAAAGAAATGTTGAAGGAACAATAGCAGGAAGAGCAGAACCTAAGCCTCATCACTCCCTCCTGCTTCCCACACATTCACTCTGGCCTAGCTCAAGCCAGAGACATGATGAGCACTTTTGATATGAAATTTTGGGGAAAAAATGAAAGGGAGGAGACTATCAATAACTTAATGTGTAGAACTGGAGGGAAAAGTTTAAAAAATGGCAATACTTATTTTGGCTTTACCTACCACAAAGGCTATTATAAATGAGAAATTCTGAAGAAAGAGACCTCTTAAAGTGGAAAAGAATGAGAGAAAGGACCCTAATGTTGAGTACCATCTGTGGAGTACAGTGTTCACATGCATTATATTATTAATTTTCACATCAATAATACATTTATTTTTCTTCCTATTTTTATATAGGAAAAGTGAGGCTCAAGAGATTTAATTTTGTTTATCCTAGGTCATACAATTCACTGAATTTCAACCGTGTTTATTTGTCTAATGATGAAGTTAGCACTATCACTCAGTAAAATCCTGTAGTATTCTGCTCAGAGTAGTTGGGAGAAACATATTTAGTGTTCAACTTGATTCATTTTGTCTAGCGTCTCTACATCCACCTCCACATAAATGTTTAAAAAATAGCACAGGGTCATGAATATCGAACTCTATAAGTTGTTTTTTGAGCACTCCATATGTTGTTGCAGGCTAAGGTTGGGAGAGTCTGGAATACATATTATATGGATGAGTGATATGGATAGCTAAAAACCTGGAGGGGACCTGAGTGAGTCCTAGTATAACTTAAAAGGAAACTGATGAGTCATGTAAGTCTTAAATTACATGACCAGGTCACATGAATGGCAGCTAGACTACAATTCCACATTTATTTTAAAAACCAAGAAATTAAGACTTACCAGAGCTAATAAAGTGGTACTACTTTTCCTACAACATAATTGAGACATTAGTTCAATCATTCATAAATTAAACTTTTATTGAGTACCTTCTGCATGACAAATCAATATTAGCCAACTGGAGTACAATCATGATTAAGGACTGAGAATGACTATTCTAGCCATCAAGGAGCGTGCTATCTAGTGAGAGAGAAAGGCACATAAATTTAACTATTATGATATGTTAAACATAATATTAAGAATATGAGACCATCAAGGAGAAGCATTAACTCATTTGTAGGAAGTTAGGGAGGGACAGTTTATCGGAAAGGATATATATGGATACAGATATAAGTATGTAGATATTTATTTATATATTTCATAGAGAGATTAAATTTTAGTCAAATTAAGATGATGGGGAAAGAACATTCTAGATAAAGAGGACTTTAAGGAGGAAATTGGGGAATTCTTGGGTGAAAAATGCAAATATGATTTGAATTTTTACTCTGCCATTGAGTAACTTTGAGACCTTGATTAGTTTCTTGACTTCTCCAAACTTCAACTTCCTCATCTATTAGAAGATTATACACAGGGAACTCTGCTCAATATTATGTAACAACATAAAGAGGAAAAGAATTTGAAAAAGAATTTAAAAAAATCATCTGCAGTGTTGGCATTGTCACACATTAATCTTTTATATGAATAGATCTGTTTTTTGGATCTCCACTACGTTTTAATGATGAATGTATGTGTCTATCCCTTAAATGGTACCATAGTGTCTCAATTGGTATAATGTTATAAAAAGTATTGAAAGCAAAAAAAAAAAAAAAGATTACAATAAAACTCTGTACAGAAAATGGTTTGTGAGACATAACCAGTGTAACTCACTAGGAAGTTCAGACTACTATAGCTGAAACTTGATGATAATGTTTCTCCATACATGTTGCCTCCATACATCTGATGTCCTGAGAGTCTAACCTTCAATATTGCTTGAGGAAGAGCAAACCTAAAGGTATTTAAAAATTCTGTTAGTTACTCACTGCTATGCTAGATGGACCATAGTTCTGATTTAGCATGATAATTCCTTTTCATTTAGTCCTGTCCTTCTAAATCCCTTAGATTCAAGCAGTAGCCTGGGTGAATGCTTTGCATGTCATGTAGTACAAATAGCCACATCACACACCTTGCTTAACTTTAGAATCCCTATATTAAGAGTTGCCACAACACATCTACTTTGCTTCAGGAAATGGTGTTGTGACAGCTGAGATACATAAATTCTGAAGCAAAGTAAGGAGCTTAGGGGACTCATTTGCATGTCAAAACCCAAATTTTGCTTCTTCCTCATTTTCATTGACAATGAATGTGTCTAGCTAATGGGAGCAACCTGACAGAGTTAGGCATTTCAATGAGTTCTCTAAATGCTTTGCTATAGTAGAGTCTGAAAATTAAAATAAAACTTTAATCATGTAGCCACCTCCAAGTTTTAGAGTAATAATAACGATTAAGGACCTTAGTCTGCTTCTCTGTTCTACAAAAGACTTGACATCCATAGGGGGGAAGAAACCAAAAAACTTCTTTCATTTCTTTTTTGGCAGTTTTTATTGAAATCTTAGAATCCTGGGGAAACCTGGAAATCTGCCCACTTTCTTTATAGTCAGAGAGTACACTTTAAATTTCATCATCCTCATGTGCACGTTCTTCTTGAGAAAAGCATCTTTATAAAACTACCTATGAACAGTGCTTCATTTATCATGCATGTTAATTTTTGCAATGTGCATCTTCATTCTAAAGTAAGGGGCTATACCATATTTATAGTATGTCAAAACAAAAATGTTAAAAAAAAAAAATGAGTTTTGAGACGCTTAGCTCAACATCCAACTTCAGGATACAAGATGGGATTAAAGGGACCTTCTCCACTCCCAAATGATGAGCCCTGAAGTGAAGCACTGAAATGTGTTCTTATTCCCCTTGATTTGGATTGCCAAATGGTATTTACATGAGTTTTGAAAATAGAAATCAACTACTCCCACACAACATATTATTTACATTATAAGACTTTAACTTTCAGCTATAGACACTAACATAATTTTATTATTCCACCATCTCTAACAACCTGACTCGACTATTTCAGGAAACTCTTCTAAGAAAGATAAACAGTTGTCAATGATTTCACTGTCCATTACTCATACCCACTCCAACTCCCCTAGCCACCCTTGCAAAGACTCTCTCTTTGACCAAACTTGAGTCCACCTCCTCTTAGCCCTCTTGGGTCTCTACTAGGCCTTGGGTTCTGTCCTTTGCCCAGTTAGTCCAATTTTAGCAAGAATCCTGCTGAGTTGAGATGACTTAACAAAAATCCCCCACCCTTGCTATCTCATCACCCTCCTCATCTGATCAAATTCCTTATCCCTGGATACCTTAGCACGCTGGCCTTCCTTCAGCAAGGATCCTCTAAAGTTGGTTTAGCCAGAATCCTCTGTACTCCTGATGTTTCTTCTTAGTAATTTTCCATCCACAGACCCCTACCCTGTTCCTTGTCTATAAATTCTCACTTGTCCTTGTTGTATGCAGAGTTAAGCTTAATCTCTCTCCCCTTCTACAAACCCTCCATTGCAATAGTCATTCTTTAATAAAGTCATTCTTACTGCTTCTAACAAGTGTCATGAAAAAGTTTTCTTTAACAACTTCCTGCCAAAATTTTTAAGTCAACAGCAAACTTCAGTCTCTATGCTATAGACAGCATTAAATGACTATTTATTCCCAAGCCTCTTAAAAACCCTTGTCTTAAAATCTTTCTCTTTCTGTGTTCACCAGCCCCAACCAATTCTCTCATGATCCTTTCTCAATCCTCATCAAGCCTTCATGTTGGAATACCCACTTTACAACAGAATTGAAAACCATGTAAATATTCCAAATTTGCCCAACCTTGCCTAAGACACTAAGAATCTATCAAGACAGTTCTCTCCCTTACTGAACTAAAATTAAGCTCATAATTACATTGTTGACAAATTATTTTGGTGGTATTTTGTGGGAGCCAATGTTTGACAGTCTCAGTTCCCATAAAAATCTAATTGAAACTTTCTCAAAGCTATGGCCCAAGACCCTGTCTGGGAAATAGTACACTCCTCTGAGGCCCCTTGAGCCTCCCACGTGGGAGACTCTATGGCTGTGCCAGTGGCATAAGTCTCCTATTGGATCCAAGCTCTGAATTCTTTCTTCCTTCCTTTTTCCCTTTCTAATTATCATAAATATTTTTAGCTCTTATATGGGAGATCTGGACAAGCCACTGCAATTCTGGCTCAATGCATGATAATCATTAGAAAGCAGAAGCTCACTATAGTCTCACTCTTGACTCATCTTGCATAAGGCAGTACCCTCAAACACCAAACTATTAGATGCATCTGCTAACTTGGTTTTAGGTTTTTGGTTTTTTGTTGTGTTGTTTGTTTGCTTTTTAAGATTGATGTTTTCTCTGCTGCTTACTGAAAGTAACACCATGTTTCTCTGTAAATAAGCTTACCTCCAATGAAATTCTGTTGCAATTTCTCATACATTTCCATTCATTATTGTAATATTTAAAGCCCGGAATCTCTTCTTCCATTATCTGATAAAGAGAAAACTCATAACTGTCTAGCCTCTGCTTGCAAGCTATTTCTGCCATAAATAATTTTATTAGAAACTCCTTTCAGTTACCTAGATTTAATGTGTTTGTTCATGGGTCATATGTGAGGACTGAAACAGGAAAATATTAAGCAGGACATGTTGTAATAGATCTCACTTTGTCAGAATAATATCCTTTACCACAGGCAAATAGTCCCAGATAATTCATTGCACTCACCACAAACTTTGGCTAGTGTATCAGTCTGAGTCCAATCATGAAAAAGAAACCACATAGTGAGTTAAATGTGAATTTTAATGAAAAGAATTCTTAAGCTTTGATTGGAGAGGAACTATAATGTAAAAAGAACTTTAAGGATTTCGTAGTGCTGAGAGAGAGTACTCATGAAGAGTTAGACTTGGAAGTGAGACCATACAAAAACAGGCCACTGTCCGATTTGGCAAGTGGGTTGCAGTTTGCTGACTTCTGACCTAAGTAAGATATTTACACTGGCTTTAACGATAATAAGATCAACTCCTCTGTGCATAACTTTTCCTTTATGAGTTAGCATATGGTTGACACATCAAGAGATATTTCCTATTCTCAGCTCGACACTATTGCAAACAGACGTAGGCAAATACTGAAATAATATCATGCAACATATATAGTCTAATTAATAAGAAGTATGCTCAGTTTTTCCTAAATTACCAAAAACTGTGTTCTCAGTAAGAAACATCAGTGAAAAGCAGCTCTTGAATTTTGAAGGAGAGGATCCTATCAAACATTAACAATTAGTACAATAGTGATATTCTAATGAATTAATCCTTGGATTTATATATCTCAATTAAAAGAAATATATTATTCTCACAGAATCATAGGAAGTTGATCCCTACCAGAGACCTTAAACTGAACATTATTAGGACTTCTCCAGCTATAGATACTTTTTGGAAGGAGGTAGCTTCTATCCAAGAACTCTAGATTAATTAGACAACTACAGTAGATGTAGGAATCCCCCACCCAAGATCCATGGAACACTCACACAGATAGTGACAGTTTAATATGCATTAATTTATTCTTTCTGCTGTATTTTCTTATGCTTTTCTTGTCTAACGCTACCTTTAACTCTCTGACTTTTAAGACCTATATACTAAATAATCTTTTCTGTTTCCTTAATCTCTCCTTGGTTTGAATACAATATCTGGTTCAAATTTGCTCATAAATGGGTCAAAGCATACAACCAAACTCATGATATTTTACACATTTCCTATAGGAGTTCTGTATCTTCCCTTAGTAACAGTTTTTCTTTATTTGCTTCTGTTGTTTTTTTGTTAATGAATCAGTGTTTTTTCTTTATTTGCTTCTGTCATTTTTTTGTTAATGAATTAGTTGTTTCCTGGGTAGTAAGATTCAATTGTTAGATGATATTTTATTTTATTATTATTGTTTTTTTTGCTGGTTCTGTATTATTTTCTTTTTCTTTTTTTTTCATTGAAGTATAGTTGATTTACAATGTTGTGCCAATCTCTGCTGTACAGCAAAGTGACTCAGTTATACACATATATACATTTTTTATATTAATTTCCATTATGGTTTCTCACAGGATATTGAATATATTTCCCTGTGACATACATTAGGACCTTGTTGTTTATCCATTCTAAATGTAATAGTTTACATCTCCCCACCCAAAACTCCCAGTCCCTCCCTCTCCCTCCCCCCTCCCCCTTGGCAACCACAAGTCTGTTCTCTATGTCTATGAGTCTGTTTCTGTTTTGTAGATAAGTTCATTGGTACCATATTGTAGATTCTACATATAAGTGATACGGTATGATATTTGTCTTTCTCTTTCTGACCTACTCCACTTAGTATGATACTCTCTGGTTGAATCCATGTTGCTGCAAATGGCACTATTTTGTTCTTTTTTATGGCTGAGTAGTATTCCATTTTATATATGTACCACATCTTCCTTATCCATTCATCTCTCAATGGACATTTAGGTTGTTTCCATGTCTTGGCTATCATGAATAGTGCTGCTATGAAAATAGGGGTGCATGTATCTTTTTGAATTATAGTTTTGTCTAGGTATATTCCCAGGAGTGGGATTGCTGGATCATAAGGTCATTCTATTTTTACTTTTTTGAGGAACCTCCATACTGTTTTCCATTGGCTGTACCAACTTACATTCCCAGCAACAGTGTAAGAGGGTTCCCTTTTCTCCACACCCTCTCCAGCATTTGTTATTTGTATAATACTTTTTAATGTTGGCTATTCTGACTGGTGTGAGGTGGTACCTCATTGTAGTTTTGATTTGCATTTCTCTAATAATTAGTGATGTTGAGCATCTTTTCATGTGCCTACTGGCCATCTGTATGTCTTCTTTGGAGAAATGTCTATTAAGGTCTTCTGCTTTTTCTATTGGGTTGTTTTTTTGTTGTTGTTGAGGTGTATGAGCTGTTTGTATATTTTGGAGATTAAGGCCTTGGCTGTAGCATCATATGCAAATATTTTCTTCCATTCCATAGGTTGTCTTTTTTTTTTTTTTTTTTGGTTTTATTTGCTGTGCAAAAACTTGTAAGTTTGATTAGGTCATTTTTGTTTTTATTCATATTGCCTTGGGAGACTGATCTAAGAAAACATTGGTAAGATTTATGTCAGAATGTTTTGCCTATGCTCTCTTCTAGGAGTTTTATGATGTCATGTCTTATGTTTAAGTCTTTAATCCATTTTGAGTTTATTTTTGTGCATGATGTGAGGGTGTGTTCTAACTTCATTGATTTACATCCAGCTGTCCAACTTTCCCAGCACCACTTGCTGAAGAGACTCTCTTTTACCCATTTGATATTCCTGCCTCCTTTGTTGATTAATTGACCGTAGGTGTGTAGGTTTATTTCTGGGCTCTCTATTGTGTTCCATTGATTCATATGCCTGTTTTTGTACAAATACCACACTGCTTTGATTACTGTAGCTTTGTACTATTGTCTGAAGTCTGGGTAGAGTTATGCCTCCTGTTTTGTTTTTTTCCCCCTCAGGATTGCTCTAGCAATTCTGGGCCTTTTAAGGTTTATGTAAATTTTTGGATTATTTGTTCTAGCTCTGTGAAAATGTCATGGGTAATTTGATAGGGATCACATTAAATCTGTAGCTTGCCTTGCATAGTATTGCCATTTTAACAATATTAATTCTTCTGATCCAAGAGCATAGGATATCTTTCCATTTCTTTGAATCCTCCTTTATTTCCTTTATTAATGTTTTATAGTTCTCACCATGTAAGTCTTTCACCTCCTTGGTCAGGTTTATTCTTAGGTATTTTATTTTTTTGGTGCAATTTTAAAAGGTATTTTTTTTACATTTTCTTTTTGATATTTCTTTGTTAGTGTAAAGGAATGCAACCTATTTCTGAATCTTAATCTTGTATCCTGCTACTTTGTTGAACTCATTTGTTAGCTCTAGTAGTTTCTGTGTGGAGTCCTTAGGGTTTTCTGTATATAGTTAGATGATATTTTAGATGGTAAACATTACAGTTAGTCAGGAGAGCCAGAAATCTAAAACTGGCTCTCATTTCATTCCTAGAAAAAGAAACTCCTTTCTCTTCTGAATTAATGTTCAGGGACCTTTTGAGGAAACTATTCATTGTAATAGAACTTTCACAGAAACAGTAATTGAAAGAGAACTAAGAAAGGCTTTTGTTTATAATTTCATACATTTGAAGGCTGTTGTAATTTCGTACATCTTAAAAGTAAGATGTACTACTTCTCTTTTGTTTTAAATATACCAAGTGACCTCAATAGCACAGATTTTATTTCCTGTCACCGGACCATTCTTAATAAGTGAGAGGTGTCAAAGCATTACAAAAATAGATTGTTGATGGGCCCCAGTGACTGGTATGCATTTGTAGCAAAAAAGCCTATTGGCTACTACCTGAAACCTGGACAAGTTCATCTTAACACTGTAAACTGATTGCTTACTTCATGATAGTACCTGACCTGAAATCACCCAGTATCCATTTTGGCTTATTATTTCCTCTGTGAAAAGAAAGTTGTTAGACAAATTAATTGAAGAAGAAAAACAGAAGAAAGAAAAACTAAATTTGAGAACCAAAACCCTAACCACTCAAGATGAATTCTAATTCTTTTTTCAATCTTCAAGACTCTTTACTTCATGCTTTATAAGAGGCTCAGAAAGTAGGAAAACTCTTATATGCATGAAAGTATATTAAAGAATAGCAGTATAGCTAGACAATGCCTCCAGGGCTGCTGAACTCCTGAAACATGAAGTTCATGAAATCAGGCAGGTGGTGTTTGAAAATAGAGCCATTTTAGATACACAATTGGCCTTAAGAGAGAGACCTTGCTGGATATTTGTAACAGATACTATTTTCTCTATAAAGTTAGAAGTGAGGTCATTGATAAAATTAAGTGGGCATGATGGTAGGTTAGGGAGATCAAAGAAAGCAGAGATATTTTGAAATAGAAAATTTGATGAGCAGAAGAAAAGACTAATAGGGACATTTTGGAACATACCAAAAGGCATTGGAAAACCATGTGGGTTTGGAGGCCATAAATTTTCAACGTTGTAGTTAGTTGTATGATATCTCTCCTGTGCTGTTCAACTTATTATCTAAGGTATAATGTATAGGAATCAAGTAGAGGGTCAGAGTGAAAAATAATCATGCTTGTTTTTAGTAACCGATTATGCTGTATGTCCATTTAATGTTAAACATGTCTTATTTTATTAATATTACTTAAACTATTTAAGTCAGATGGGCTGCCTATAGGAATTCTAAAGTCTTTAAACATAGGGGATTTTAGTCAACAGTACCCTATAAAATTTTAATTGTGCCTGAACTTTAATTCTATTTTAACTTTTAAAATTGGAGTATTAACAATTTTAATTTAATTTATTGAAGAAAATTCGAGAGGCCTGAATCCTCAAGAATTTAGGAAACTCTGCTTAGTCTTCAAAATAGATCATCAACAAAAAAGCTTCCAGTTCAGTTATGATCATTTATTAATGATTTATTAATGAAATCTGAAAGCTTTTAAAAGTCAGACTTAAACCATTTTTGTTATACTCACTTCCTTCCAAAGACTAAAGTTTTTAAATATGAGGAAACAGACGTGCCCCTTCAGCAAGAGTTCACTAATGCACACACTCATACAAACAAATACACACATAAATGTTCAATTTAATGGGTTCAAAAAGAAATTTTGAGAAATGAATACAAAAGAGTCATTATGAAAGTTATATGGGTGTGAGAGGTCTACATATATGAGCTTATAATCATTAGATTGCTTTGGTTTCTAAGATATTGTTCTTAGCGAGCTTCATTCAAGTGCTTAAAGAGGAGTCTCAAAATTAAGCATTTGTCAACCATTAGTTGTGATTTACTTTTTTTTACTTACATGTTTTACATGATCTACTACAAGATTTGCAACTTTACTTTCTACTCCATTAGTTTATGAATTCTTGAAGGAGGGACAAGCTTTCTTCATAATTACATAATCAGTGCTTAGCATATGGCTAGTACAATTAGACATTCAATAAATGTTTCTATTTAGGAGTTAGACTAAGGAATGAAAATTACAGGGATCAAATTATAGGTGGACATTTTTCTAATAAAGATGCAGTTTGTATGCAAAGCTAACTAGGCATAGCACCTGTTAGCTTCTACTTACTGGATGGGAAAGGATTGAATGAGAAAGGGTTGAAACATTTCCAAGAGGGTTCACAAGTAAATTGTAAAACATTTTTGTTATCACCAAACCATATGGAATTGTTTACTGGGAAAGTACTGTTGACATTACAGCAAGATTGAACAATTATTATTATTATTTTTAACATCTTAATTGGAGTATAGTTGCTTTACAATGTTGTGCTAGTTTCTGTTGTATAACAAAGTGAATCAGCTATATATATACATATATCCCCATATCTCCTCCCTCTTGTGTCTCCCTCCCACCCTCCCTATCCCACCCCTCTAGGTGGTCACAAAGCACCGAGTTGATCTCCCCCGTATAATGCAGCTGCTTCCCACTAGCTATCTCTTATACATTCAGTAGTGTATATATGTCAATGCTACTCTCTCACTTCGTCCCAGCTTACCCTTCCCCCTCCCCATGTTCTCAAGTCCATTAAGACTGAGCAATTATTAAAAAACAATTACAAACTACAAAAGGAGAAAGAGATAACATCTTACTATTACAAACAGTTGGTATACCAAAAATTATGTCTTGATCATGATGTTAACTGGGAAACCTGGAGATGAATTTTGAAAATTGGTAATTTTAATCATAATAACACTGACAGAGATCACAATAGACACTTCTGATTTAAATTTTATTTTTATTTATATACACATAGTTAAACACACATAAATTGGAATTATGTATCAATTAGCTTTTTACTGTGGACATGATTGATTAGCTTTTATGATTATGCAGGGAGAAGAAATCAGTTTTAAATGGTAAGCCTGTAAACCTCAGTACCCAATTGAAGCCCCTTATATTTATAAATGTATAACAGCAGGCTAATTGCCCTCCTGAACACCGCAAATATTTTGTGATTGCAGAAATGTTATTTTTAACAAACATTTATTAAGCATGAACATTTGAAGTGCCACATAGAACAAAATTATGGTTGCTGTCTTCTTAATATCTCAGATTTATTCTTCTAAAGTAGACATTATACAGTTATGCAGATGTATAAACTTTATGCTTAGGATTCAAATGTATGTGAGTCTATGTTATTAAGTAAACTAACTTTTCTTTCACAATGACTCCCAGAAAGTTTTAAGGAAATTACATATTTTCAAGTAAAAGCTTTATGAGTTTTAGTTGTTTTGTGTTCTCCCTTATAAGCTTTACTCTATCACCTGTGTTGTATTATGACATCCCGGATATGAAATAAATTCATGTAGTTGAGATTCGACAAGATGAGAAATGTATTGACATTGAAACTGGTTTGAGTTATATTTCCAAGTTTTACAGCAAACCGCTGAATAAGCAAAGTAATTTCTTTTTTAATAATCTGTATTGTCAGGTCTCCTCACATTTAAAAACTGTTTTGCTTAATTTGAAAAGCTTATATAGATGTGAAAATTATGGTTAAGACCAAGTGGGTGAGATATATTGAGAAATTGGAATTCTGCCTAAAAATTAGAACAATGCAACTATTGCAAAATTGGAAATGGAAACCTTTCATATATTTTGATGTTTCATTTTTTTCTTTTTTCTTTATTGTTTTTTTATTTTAATTTTTAAAATTTTTATTGGAGTACAGTTGATTTACAATGTTGTGTTAGTTTCAGATGCACAGCAAAGTGAATCAGTTATACATGTACCTATATCTACTCTTTTTTAGATTCTTTTCACATATAAGCCATTACAGAGTAGAGTTCCCTGTGCTGTACAGTAGGTCCTTATAAGTTATCCATTTTATATATAGTAGTGCGTATCTGTCAATCCCCATCTCCCAACTTATCCCTCCTCCCTTTCCCCCTAAGATAATTTTTATTTTCTACATCTGTGACTCTATGTCTGTCTCGTAAATAAGTCCATTTGTACCAATTTTTTTTTCCATTCCACATATAAGCGATACCATATGATATTTGTCTTTCTCTGTCTGACTTACTTCACTCAGTATGACAATCTCTAGGTCCATCCATGTTGCTGCAAATGGCATTATTTCATTCTTTTTAATGGCTGAGTAATATTCCATTTTATATATGTACAACATCTTTATCCATTCATCTCTTGATGAACATTTAGGTTGCTTCCATGTCCCGGCCATTGTAAATAGTGCTGCAGTGAACATTGGGGTGCATGTCTCTTTTTGAATTACAGTTTTCTCCAGATATATGCCCAGGAGTGGGGCTGTTGGATCATATGGTAGCTCTATCTTTAGCTTTTTAAGGAAACTCCATACTGTTCTCCATAATGGCAGAACCAGTTTACATTCCCGCCAATAGTATAGGAGGGTTCCCTTTTTTCCCACACCCTCTCCAGCATTTATAGTTTGTGGATTTTTTGATGATGGCCATTCTGACTGGTGTGAGGTAGTACCTCTTTGTAGTTTTGATTTGCATTTCTCTAATAATTAGTGATGTAGAGCATCTTTTCATGTGCTTTTTGGCCATCTGTGTATCTTCTGTGAAGAAATGTCTATTCAGATCTTCCGCCCATTTTTCTGATTGGGTTACTGTTTGTTTGTTTGCTTTTACATTGAGCTGCATGAGCTATTTGTATATTTTGGAGATTAATCCCTTGTCGGTTGATTTGTTTTCAAATATTTTCTCCCATTTGGAGGGTTGTCTTTTTATTTTGTGTATGGTTTCCTTTGCTGTGTAAAAGCTTTTTTTTTTTTTTTTTTTTAAGTGAAAGAATTTTTTATTTTTTTATTTTTGGCTGTGTTGGGTCTTCATTTCTGTGCGAGAGCTTTCTCTAGTTGTGGCAAGCGGGGGCCACTCTTCATCGTGGTGCGCGGGCCTCTCACTATCACGGCCTCTCTTGTTGCGGAGCACAGGCTCCAGACGCGCAGGCTCAGTAGTTGTGGCTCACGGGCTTAGTTGCTCCGCGGCATGTGGGATCTTCCCAGACCAGGGCTCGAACCCGTGTCCCCTGCATTGGCAGGCAGACTCCCAACCACTGCGCCACCAGGGAAGCCCTGTGTAAAAGCTTTTAAGTTTAATTAGGTCCCATTTCCTTATTTTTGTTTTTATTTTCATTACTCTAGGAGGTGGATCAAAAAAGATCTTACTGTGATTTATGTAAATTTTCCAATTTGTATGCAAACACAAAATACCCCGAATAGCCAAAGCAATCTTGAGAAAGAAAAACGGAGCTGGAGGAATCAGGATCCCTGACTTCTGACTATATTGCAAAGCTACAGTAATCAAAACTGTATGGTACTGGCACAGAAGCAAAAATACAGATCAATGGAACAAGATAGAAAGTCCAGAGATAAACCCGTACACCTATGGTCACTTAATCTATGACAAAGGAGGCAAGAATATACAATGGAGAAAAGAGAGCCTCTTCAATAAGTGGTTCTGGGAAAACTGGACAGATATATGTAAAAGAATGGAATCAGAACACTCCCTAACACCAAACACAAAAATAAACTCAAAATGGATTAAAGACCTAAACATAAGGCTGGATACTATAAAAGTCTTAGAGGAAAACATAGGCAGAATACTCTCTGATATTTGGATACTTCTAAAAGACATTGCGGAGATATGTTCATCATAAGCAGACACTGAGCCTGACCCATGGCAGGGTATATCATGATAGCAGTGTCTGAAACTTATGTACTTCTGTATATTTTGAAAATTATTTCACTTAATCATAGATTGAGTAATGTTCAGTTACCAAATAAACAGAGCATTTTCTAATTTCTAATATTTCTGATATTCAAAATGAATTAGGTTGTTAAAACCTAGCTGTAGTTGAAAAACATAAAGTTCAATCAAAGTTACGGGATCTCCCACTTTTTTTTTTAATATATAGACTTTATTTTTAGAATAGTTTTAGGCTCACAGCAAAACTGACTGGAAAGCACAGAAAGTTCCTATACCCCACCTTCCCCCACATATGTACAATTTTCCCCTGACATCAACAACCCCACCAGAGTGGTGCATTTATTACAATTGATGAAACTACATTGATACATCATTATCACCTAAAGTCCATAGAATTCATTAGGATTCATCGTTGGTTGTAGTACATTCTGTGGCTTTTAACAAAAGTATAAGGACACATTTCCATCATTATAGTCATATAGAATATGCTCACTGCCCTAAAAATCCCCTGTGCTTCAACTATTCATCTTTTCCTCTCTCCTTGGGCATTTTGTTTTACACAGCCTATCTACTTAATTAATTGGCTACACCAATTTACATTCTCACCAACTGTGTAGGAAGGTTCACTTTTCTTTACACCATCTCCAGAATTTATTATTTGTCAACTTTTTGATGATAGCCATTCTGATTGGTGTGAGGTGATGTCTCATTTTGGTTTTGATTTGTATTTCTCTAATATTTCGGAATGTTAAATATCTTTTCATGTGCCTATTGGCCATCTGTGAGTCTTCTTTGGAGAAATGTCTATTTACATCTTCTGCCCATCTTTTGATTGGGTTTTTTGGTTTTTTATATTGAGTTGAATGAGCTGTTTGTATATTTTGGATATTAACCCCTTGTAAGTTGCATCATTTACAAATATTTTCTCCCATTCCATAGGTTGTCTTTTTGTTTTGTTGACTGTTTCCTTTGCTGTGTAAAAGCTTTTAAATTTGATTAGGTCCCACTTGTTTATTTTTGTTTTTATTTCTTTTGCCTTGGGAGACTGATCTAAGAAAATATTGCTATGGTTTATGTCAGAAAATCTTTTGCGTATATTCTTTTCTAGGTCTTTTATAGTGTCACTTCTTATATCTAGGTCTTTAAAGCATTTTGAGTTTATTTTCATATATGGTGTGAGGGAGTGTTCTAATGTCATTGATTTACATGTAGCTGTCTAGCTTTCCCAACACCACTTGTTGAAGAGACTGTCTATTCTCTATTGTATATTCTTGCCTCCTTTGTAACAAGGCACTAGGTTTTCAGTATGGCCATTAAACTCTGAGAAACATTGCTCTAGAAGATGGGCAAATAGTGATACGAAGCAGTGTTGTCAGTTCTATGATATTTGAAGTGTGTTTCTCTAAGAGATGAGACAGAAAATTTCTGATGTATATAATAGATATCAGTTCTCAGATATATCTAAGCATAGAGAGATACTAAAGTCCCTTGAAAGAATTTCTTAACCAGAGAGAGGGTCACAAAGGCTTGCCAGATGATTTTCTTAGTCTCTCTTCAGGAATATATGTGAAAACTAAGCAAAGTGAACAAGATGGAGTAGGGTGAAGGATGGAGGAGGTTGATACAGTTGAGGTGGTTGATGTGACAGATGTTAAATGTAAAGGCATATTAATTTTATATCAATACTCAGTATATGTGGATATATATACTCTATATGACTATACTAAATATATATGGATATTTATATATCTATATCCATACTAATGAGGGTATGTATACTGACATACATATATATACATAGTGTATTAGTGAGTATATATGTATATGGTTATATATATTGTTACACAGGTTAACTAATGAATACACACACACACAATGTATGTAAGTATTCATATTGTGGTTTGGGACTTAAAATTCATGGTAGTCAGTGTTTGTGTCTAATAATGCTATTATGGTGGTATGTATACAAATCCTTTATTATTTATAATTAGATTCTTGAAGATAAAAATGCAATATTTCTTACTGAATGAGGATTAATAAATTATATGACCATCATTTTAATTAATGTTCCTGCTCCTAATGATTACACCAGAGAATATATTGATGCTTTGGATTGCCTTCACCATGTTCAGAGAAATTATAAACCTCTTAGGCAATTTTAATTTTGTCTCTAATTGAAAATTATATTATATCACATAGAATTCATCACAAATTACACCGGGATCTAAAAAGAAGTGTAGATTCCTTCTATAATTAATGAACTCACAAATGAATAATGTGAATGAATTTATAAAGGTGGGAAATAATATTGTTACATTCACTTGATATACCAAATATAAGGGTCACATAGTTGAGAAAGAAAATGCTTTATTCAAGTATTGTTATTATAACTATATTTCCTCTTAGTCAATGTTCTAATACTTGACATGTATTGAAAACTATTACACAAGTTAACTAAATAAGAGGATGAATGAAAGATTATTCTACTCAAAGCAGAACTAAAAATTTGGAATTAAAATAAAATTAGGATATATTGTAAGAGAGGTATAAGTGGCAAATTGCTTTTGATTTTAAATATTTGTATTTCAAGTAGAGATGTTTTCATGAGTAGGGAAATAGAAACAATTTTTTTAAATTATAAAGTTAATATAAGTGTCCTAAGTTAAGATTTTGAATATAATAATTTTTGAAACTCTTCTCCTCTAAATAAAGGGATATGCTAGATAAAATGTAAAAATAATATTAAATATATACTGGTGTTAAAAAAAATGTCTTATGGAGCAGAAATATAAAATATAAAATGCACAGCTCTATAGAGAGTTACTTATGAGGTGCTCAGGCCAGGACGGGATCCCACTGCTTATAAGAAGATGGGATCAAATTCATTCTTTACTTGATGAGAGACATTGCATTCTGCATATACAACTTAGGTAGAGGGCTAAGAAGGCAGCATAATAATTGTTATTAGAATACCTTACCTGGCTTCTGAGTTTGTAACTGAAAAAGAAAATCTGCCTGTGACTGAGGGCAGAAGCATGGCCATGCATACATGGTTGAGGAATTGGTTTTTCCTCACATGTTTAAAGCCCCAGGATAACACATCTCTGTTGGTTGAGAAATCAAATTTGATTCACTAATGTAACCTTGGTTTATGTTATATACCTTAATGGTCTTTGAAATCATTTCCCAGGGATAACATACATATGAGGAAAAAATATCTTTAAATTAGAAGCTCACAAATAAGAACTACAAGGTACAAGATAAAACTAACAGATTAAACAGTCAAAATAATCATTGGTCAAAATAAAATATAGGACCAATATAACAATTTGCAGGTATTTTAGATAGTTGTGTTTAAATTTAAAAGAGGTAAAGGAGGAATTAACATAGTGATTTAAAAATAGAAGCTAATTAAATAAAACCTGTTGGTTTTAAAAACTGAGGACTACCTATACAACTACCAACAGTGTAATGGATACATACATTGTGATGTATTTGGAATATTTTCATTATGGAATCCTGTACAGTAATAAGGTATTATGCAATGCCTGAAATGAAGAAAAGGGAGCTTTTGCGATCCTGATAATACTATGTTTCTTGATTTGGGTACAGATTATGAACTTTTATTTTGGGCAAATTCATCAATCTTTACAAATAAAATATGTGCACATTTTTAGAATTATATTAAACTTCATTAGTTTTTTAAAAAATTTATTTATTTAATTAATATATTTTTGGCTGCATAGGGTCTTCATTGCTGCGTGTGGGCTTTCTCTAGTTGTGGCTAGAGGGGGCTACTCTTTGTTGTGGTGCACGGGATTCTCATTGCGGTGGCTTGTCTTGTTGTGGAGCATGGGCTCTAGACGTGCGGGCTTCAGTAGTTGTGGCACGTGGGCTCAGTAGTTGTGGCTCACGGGCTCTAGAGTGCAGGCTCAGTATTTGTGGTGCACGGGCTTAGTTGCTCCATGGCATGTGAGATCTTCCCGGACCAGGGTTTGAACCCATGTCCCCTGCGTTGGCAGGCAGATTCTTAACCACTGCACCACCAAGGAGGCCCCTTCAATAGTTTTTTAAAATATTTAAAACATGTAGTTATTTAGAATAATAATAACATATTGGAAATACAAAATGGAATCCCTAAAATTATAAAGTCGTAGCTTGTCTAGTTGACAGACCTGAGACAGCTAAATAGGGAATTAGCAGATTAGTAGTAGACATTGCCTACTCTGTGCCAGGCAATGCTCTAAGCATATTATACATTAACATCACAACAAACTTCTATTATCCCCCTTTTTGCAAATAAAGAAATTAAAGGACACAATGTATCCAAAAACACTTGGTATATTTTTAACAGAGAAGTGGAAGCTAAATTCTCTTCAAGGTATTCTGGTACCAGAGTCCATGCTTTTAACCACAAATCTGTATTTAGTGCTGTAGTTATAAGACTATAACTGGGGAATTCACCAAGAACACAGTGAGACATTATGCATTATGAATTTTTTCATTCAACTAATATGCACTGAGTACCTGCAGTGTGCCGACAGCTATCCTAGGAACTTGGGATGAATTAGTGATTTAAAAAAAAAAGACAAGTGTATTTGTTCTCAGGGAGCTTATATAATTTGATAGAAAATATGAAAGATACATTAAAAAAACAGGAATTGAATCATTTCGTGTTGGGTGAGAAATCAAAACTCAGATACTCCAACAATAGTCTAATAGCATTTTCAGAAAAAGATAATAGGGAGAATGGTGTAAAGGGAGGCAAAATTTAAAAATATATGGACTAAGAATTTTCTAGAACTGAAGAAATTCTTGAATTGATCATTATTAATACCAAAATTTATGATAACTTGTTAATGACAAAAAATCAGTGAAAATTTTAGTTTCTAATTATCATTTTATACTTTTTCCCATGACATTCTTGCAAATATTGGATAGATTTGCTTCTATGTAACATTTACTTCTGGGACCAATTATGAGTGGTATTATTTTCCAAATGATATCTAATTGCTTATTTATAATGAATAGGAATTATTGAACATTGTATATTTTGTGCCAAGTCATTCTATTAAACTGTTTTTATCAGTTCTAACATATTATTAATTGGTTCATATATTCTCTTGATTTTTTCTGTATAGACTATTAAAATTCTTGAAGAACAATTTGTTTCTTCCTCACTTCTCTTTTTGCCTATTGCATTAGTATTTAGGAGATAAGTTTATCATGCTTTTTGGCTAGTAAGAATCTTTGAACACTTATTTCGTTTGGAGAATTTTTTACTTTATTATTCTCCCTCACCAAGGTACAGAAAAATTAATTGTCCTAGCATAACTTACAGCCAGAACTCAGGGATATATATTATGCTTTTTATATCTGAATTGCATTTTTAGATATTTAAATATACTGAAACATAATTTCTATACAATAACATACATTAATTTAAATGTAGAGGTCAATTAGTTTATTTTTTTAAATTTTTTATTTAAATATAGTTGATTTACAATGTTATATTAGTTTCAGGTGTACAATATAGTGATCGATTAAATAAATGCAGAAAAAAATCAATACACAATCTGTATCCTAGTTGAGTACATAAACTTCCCCCTTCCCCAGGAGGGTACAGGTTAACAATTTTGTTACTGATATACATGTAAACTAGAATTGATCAATTAAGTAAATGGTGAATGATGGGAGCCTGGTTTCTCAGTCTTAGAGTGGGAGTATACACATAAGCAAGGAGGAAGCCAGAGAAATCCATGTGGTAATGGATTACATTCAAAGATATCAATATGAATTCATGGTTAGCTTAATATAGATATAAGTGGTTACATATAGAAATATTTTATGTGTGTGAATATATACTGGTTAGGATACACACACGCATTTCCTTGCTTCTGTTCTGAGAAGACCTAGAAGCAATGACATCTCAGTAACAATGAGCATATCTCACACCTAGACCTTGGTTTCTAATACCATTCTGCAATAAAGGAACCAGAATTCCTCAGGGGAAAAAAATAGCTGATTCTGACACTGGGGCAAAAAATATACAAGATGAGGCTGGAGTAATAAAATACTTGAAAATAATGAAATACTTGAAAAATTAACATGTGCTTTGATGGCGATATATCAAAGGGACAAATAAGCCAATTGAAAGAACTCTCAATGTCCAGGGCCAGAATGATTTGAACGAGAAATGTTCTTCTTTATTCATTTTTCCATTGAGGGGCACTTAGGTTGCTTCCATATCTTGGCTATTTTAAATGATGCTGCAGTGAATATAAGAGTGCAGATCTTTTCAAATTATGTTTTCATTTACTTCAGATAAATAACCAGGAGTGGAATTGCTGGATCATATGAAAGTTCTATTTTTAATTTTTTGAGGAATCTTCATGCTGTTTTCCATAGTGGCTGCAGCACTGTACGTTCCCAACAACAGTGCACGAGGGTTCCCTTTTCTCCACAACCTTGCTGACGCTTGTTATTTGATATCTTTTTGATGATAGCCATTGTGACAGGTGTGTGGTGATATTTTATTATGGTTTTGATTTGAATTTCCCTGATGATTAGTGATATTGAGCATCTTTCTATTGACCTGATATTCATTTCTATGTCTTTGGAAAAATGTCTATTCAGATCCTCTGCCCATTTTTTAATTGGGTTATTTGATTTTTTAATGTTGAGTTGAAAGAGTTCTTTGTATATGTTGAATATTAAACCCTTACCTGATATATCACTTGCAAATACGTTCTACCATTCAGTAGGTGGCCTTTCCATTTTGTTGATAGTTTCCTCCACTGGACAAAAGCTTTTTAATTTGATGTAGTCCCATTTTTTAATGTTTGGCTTTTTTTTCCATTGAAGCTATATCCAAAATAATATTACTTAGACCAATATCAGTGAGCTTACAACATATGCTTACTTATAGAAGTATTATGATTTCAGGTACTACATTTCAGTCTTTAATCCATTTTGAATTTATTTTTAGCATGATGTGAGGGAGTAGTCCAGTTTGATTCTTTTGCATGTAGCTGTCTCATTTTCCCAACACTGTTTATTGAAGAGCCTATATTTTCCCTATTGTATATTGTTGCCTCCTTGTTGTAGATTAATTGCCCATGTAAGTGTGGGTTCACTACTAGGCTCTCAATTAATTCCATTGATCTATGTGTCTGTTTTGTGCCAGTACCATACTGTTTTGATTACTGTAGCTTTGTAGTATACTTTGAAATCATAGAGCATGATACTACCAGCTTTGTTCTTTTTCAAGATTATTTTGTCTATTCAGGGTCTTTTGTGATTCCATAAATTTTTTTGAAATATTTATTCTATTTCTGTGAAAAATGCCATTGGTATTTTGATAGGGATTGCATGGAATCTGTAGATTGGGTACTATGCTCATTTTAACAATATTAATTATTTCAATCCATGAACATGATGTACCTTTCCATCTCTTTATGTTGTCTTAAATTTCTTTCATCAGTGTCTTATAGTTTTCTGAGTACAGGTCTTTTACCTCCTTAGGTAGGTTTAGTCCTAGGTATTTGATTCTTTTTGATGTGATTGTAAATGGAATTGTTTTCTTTGTTGTTACAGTACAGAAATGCAATAGATTGTTGTATATTAATTTTGTATCCTGCAACTGTACCAAATTCATTGATGAGCTCTAGTAGTTGTGTGTTTTTTTTTGGGGGGGGGGGATCTTTAGGATTTTCTATTTATAGTATTTAGTCATCTGCAAACAGTGATCGTTGTACTTACTTCTTTCCAATTTGGATGCCTCATTTCTTTTTCTTGTCTGATTGCTGTGGCTAGGACTTCCAATATCATGGTAAATAAAAATGGCAAGAGTTAGCATCCTTGTCTTGTTCCTGATTTTAAAAGAAATGCTTTCAGTTTTCTACCATTGAGTGTGATGACAGCTGTGAGCTTGTCATATAAGACCTTTATTATGTTGAGATATGTTCCTTCTATACTCACTTTGTTTAGAGTTTTTTTCATAAATGGATAATAAATTTTGTCAAAAGCTAATTATTAGAGAAATGGATGTCAAAATCACAATGAGGTTTTGTGAGTCAAACCTCATACCTGTCAGAATGGCTACCATTAAAAAGTACAAAAATGACAAATGTTGGTGAGGATGTGGAGAAAAGGAAACCCTCATACACTGTTGGTGTGAATGTAAACCATTGCAGCCACCAGTGGCTATGTTTCCAGGGTGATCTCCAGTTGCTGCCTGCCTCTCCAGGGAGGTCTCCAAAATTAAGCAGGTGTGTCTTACCCAGGCTCTTTTCTGTCCTAGGTCTTGGATCATGTGGTATTTTGTGTACACCCTTTAAGAGTGAAGTCTCTATATTCTAGAACACTCTGGCTTTCCTGATGGTAAGCCCCAGTGGCCTTCAAAGTCAAATATTCTGGGTGCTCATCTTCCAGTACAGACCCCCAGGCTGGGGAGCCCAATGTGGAGGTCAGACCCCTTGCTTCTTATGGAGAACCTCTGCAGTGTCATTATCCTCCCATTTGTGGGTCACCCACCCAGGAATATGGGTCTTGACCACACCTAGTCTCCACCCATCCTACCCATCTTGTGGTGTTTAGCTGTAGAAGATCTTTTCTGCTAGTCTTCTAGTCTTTCTCTTTAAAAATTGTTCTTTAAGTATTTACAGTTTTTGTGTTCCCATGGGAGGAAAGGAGCTCATGCTCTTCCTACTCTGCCATCTTGGCCACTCCTTAGGCATTTGTAATTTTTCATAACAGAGTTCTATTATAAGAAAACAAGATGAGAGTCTGTTCTATTCCTCAAAATACAGTCATCATAGAGTTAAATTATTGGAGCCTAAATTGTTGCTACATTAAAAATCAGAATTTGTTTCTTTCAATCGCACATTCTATATTTCTATTATATAGAGAGTATGTGCCCCTATTTTATTAAATAGCTCCTAAATTGGGGAGGGGAGAAACCACATTATTTTAAGTAGTTGATGTAAAAGATCATATTGAAATATTTAAAAATATTTAACACATTATTTAGGAAACATTTCTCAGTAACTGAAATATTTACAGTGCTTAATGGGCTTCACAGTTAATTTGAATATTTTACTGTGGTAAAATGTTAAGTTTGGTAAGAAAAAATATGAATAGTAAAAATATTTTTCCAGATTTCCTGGAATCTTCATTTTGCCGTGATGAAGCAAATTTTTGTTTTGATTTCTTTCTTTATTTGGATTGACAAACTAGTACTACAATACAAGAATTCACTTAAATTATTACCACCAGTATTTTCAAATTTATTTATGTAGTAATAAAAAAGTAAAAGAAAGATTTTGTCTTATCTACTCATTTCTGTTTAGGATTTATCTAATCTTCCACATTTCTCTACATCTTCCACAACTAAAATTATTTACTTGCCAAAAAAAAAAAAAAAGGGAGGGAAATCTAGCTATTAAGATAAATATACAATTTTTTTAACCTAGGATTGGAAATATTGAGTCATAGGGTAGGAAAATATTTAGCTTTTTGTATAGGGCCCAGCAATTTTCCAAAGGGATAGGGACGTACACTCTCTTCAGCAATATATTAGTGAGGTCCTCCAGTTTAACAACATTTACTATTATCAGTTTTTGTTTTCCTTTTAGCTATTATGCTAGAGGTACAGTGGTTATAATTTGCATTTCCTTGAAAATTAGCATTGTTATAAATATTACATATGGTTTATATCATATTTGCCATTTGGATAGTCTCTGGTTTAATTTATTTCCCATTTATTATGTTTTTATTTGTTTGCTCTTCCTTTGAAAGTATGAGTAACTTATTTGTTATTCTTTATGTATGTCTATATATGTGCTCTTTACCATATATGTAACAAATATATCATATTCATCTATTTATAGATCTATGTCTCTATCCAAATATCCATCCATATCACATATTTTCTGTTTCCTGTCTGTAGGCTGACTACTCACTTTATTAGTGGTGTTTTTTGATGGCTAAACTTTTTCCTTTTAATATAATAAAGCAAAATTTATTTATTTTTCCTTTTATTGTTAGCACATTTTGTGTTAAATGTAAGAAAGTCTTGCCTACCCCAGGGTCATGAAGATATTCTCTTGTGAATTGTTCTGGAAACTTGTTTGTTTCAGATTCTATATTTTGGTTTTCAGAGTTTTTTAGTATAATATGAGCTAAGAGGCACAGTTCAGTTTTTCATGTAAATATATGTTACCCAGCACCATTTATAGAGGAAAAAATAACCTCCATCATTTTTATTAATTTATTTATTTTTGGCTGTGTTGGGTCTTTGTTTCTGTGTGAGGGCTTTCTCTAGTTGCGGCAAGTGGGGGCCACTCTTCATCGCGGTGTGCGGGCCTCTCACTATCGCGGCCTCTCTTGTTGCAGAGCACAGGCTCCAGACGCGCAGGCTCAGTAGTTGTGGCTCATGGGCCTAGTTGCTCTGTGGCATGTGGGATCTTCCCAGACCAGGGCTTGAACCCGTGTCCCCTGCATTGGCAGGCAGATTCTCAACCACTGCGCCACCAGGGAAGCCCCCTCCATCATTTTTAAGTGATGTCTTTGTTAAAAATCAAGTGTGTGGGTCTTTTTTTTTTTTTTTTTTGACTCAGTCTGAATGGTTTTTCTTTTCTTGTGCTAGTAACCACACTGTCTTTTAGTTATTATATCTATATACTGCATCTTTATATCTGGTAGTGAATAAGTGTGTCATTCTCAAAGTCTGCTGAGACTTGGATTGGGATTACATTAAATCTTTAGAAAATCTTAGAAAACTTGTTATCTTAATTTTGAATCTTCCAATCAAAGAGCAGAGTCAGATATTTCCAGTTATCTGTCTTTGTTAATTATTTCAACAAATTTTTGAGCTATAGTTTTAAGCATTGAGGTTTGAACATCTTTTGATATGCTTTTTTTTCTCATGACTTTTATTTGCAATGTTACTGTAAGTGGTATTTTAATTTTGTTATTTAATATTGGTTGCTAGTATATAGAAATAAATGGAGTTTTATATATGAATTATATCCAGTGATTTTGTTAAATTAAATTATTATTTGTAATTGTTTTTGGTAGATTCTTTTGAATTTGCTCCATATACAAATATGCCATCTGGGAAAAAAGTTAGTTTATTTTTCCATTCCAATATGTATGTCTTTTATTTATTTTCCTCTTATAGAGCCGGGTGGAATCTGCAGTACAATGCTGAATAGAAATGGTGGGAGTACACATCTTTTACTTTTTCCTAAACTCAGGGGAAAGCCTTTTTAAAAAAAAAAAAAAATTATTGAATGGGGAAAAAGCTTTTAATATTTCACTATTAATTATTATGTTAGCCATTCTTTGTTTTCATAGCTACACTTCATCAGATTCAGCTAGAGTTCTACTTTTCTCACAATATATAGTATACTTTGTCTAAAGCTGATATGAAAATATTTCAAGAGAGACAATGAATGATAATTATAATTACAAAAAAATATTCTGTGTTACTCTAACTCACCAGTTGATAATATACTACTTACCATTTTCTATTTTTTTGAAAAGTATGAAAACATGACTTAGGGAATTTTAATGCAAAGTATTTCATCTCCTTTTTGAAACCTGGTCCATATTTGGTTCTGCCTTAAGACCTCGGCAACAAGATCCATTAAACTGGGCCCTGAAATGTTATTGTCCCTACTGATTTTTGCCTTCAAGTGTGCCCTTCCTATGTGGTAATGTGTCAATAGAGCCAAGAGGATGTTCTCACCATATCTTACCAGTTGGTAGAATTAGTGTTATCTAGATAAGTCAAAGCCTATAAGGTCTCGGTTTGGTTAATATCTAGGACAATCTATTCATTTTATCCAAAATCTGACATATTTTCATTCTGATCTTATTCTCCAAGCCTCAAAATCTTGTCCTCTAAAGGTTACGCTTGCATTATTTGTTTGGCTTTTATTCCCCCTAATTCCAATAGTATTTGACCTGCTAGCTGGCTGATATTTGTATTAATTATATATAATTTTTCACTGAATTTAGGCTAATGTCAGACCTTAAATTTCTCTTCTGATGTCCTTGTTACTTTTTTGGAGACCCATGGTCTATTTGTAAAAAAGTTAGGACAATACACCATGGGTTCCTTACTGATCTATGGACATTACTATGTTATGTCATTTTTTTGTTCTATATGCAATAGAATAGTTATGTATGGTGAGTTGCCATGGCATTCTTTGACATTAATTTTATTTCCAGTATTTTCTTATTACTCTGTGGTGCTCTTCTGATTGTTCTTTCTTTTTAGTTTTCAATAAGTCTCCTCTGGTAGGGTGTCTTCTGCCTGTTATAACTATCTCCATAGTCTAGTTTGTTTACAACTTCATTTGTTCCATAAGGAAATATACCTGGGAGTTTGACTTTGAATCTACTTAAATGTATGTCACCACCTAATTCAAGTTTCTCTAGAAAAATATATCTAATTATCCATTTTAAGGTTTCTTATATATAATGTGGGTATGGCAAAATTAAAAGAGATAATGGTTGAGAGTATCCTAGATTTGAAGACAAGCATGAGTTCTGACAGTAAAGGAGCACACCAAGTAATTAACTGGACTAAACACAATTCCATACACAATGTTTTGAAACTAAAAATATATAAATATATCTTTACAACAACAGTCATTAAATAGTATATTACAATCAAAATAATGATAATGTTTCTAACGTCAGACTTCTCACCAGACTCAAAGGTGTCCATAAAACTGTTAACTAATACCTTCAACCAACATGTTGAGAGTAAATAACAACTGTCAAACACAGAAAAAAAATCAATATTAAGAAAAAAATAAAACCAATGTATTACAACAAGGAGGAAACTAAATTCATAAGAAAAGATTGGGTAGTTATCAGTGAGGGTGAACAAAGAAATTGGTAAACATGTTAGTAACTCAGTATGTGGTTGACTCTCGTTACTATTAATAATAATTTAATTATTATGTTGAGTGATTTTGGAGCTGGAGGAATCAGGCTCCCTGACTTCAGACTATACTACAAAGCTACAGTAATCAAGACAGTATGGTACTGGCACAAAAACAGAACAGATCAATGGTACAGGAGAGAAAGCCCAGAGATAAACCCATGCACCTTTGGTAACCTAATATATGACAAAGGAGGCCAGAATATACAATGGAGGAAAGACAGCCTCTTCAATAAGTGGTGCTGGGAAAACTGGACAGCTACAAGTAAAAGTATGAAATTAGAACACTCTCTAACACCAGACACAAAAATAAACTCAAAATGGGTTAAAGACCTAAATGTAAGGCCAGACACTATAAAACTTTTAGAGGAAAACATAGGCAGAACACTCTTTGACATAAATCACAGCAAGATCTTTTTTGACCCACCTTTTAGATTAATGAGAATAAAAACGAAAATAAACAAATGGGAGCTAATTAAACTTAAAAACTTCTGCACAGCACAGGAAACCATAAACAAGACAAAAAGACAACCCTCAGAGTGGGAGAAAATATTTGCAAACGAAGCAACTGACCAAGGATTAATCTCCAAAGTATACAAACAGCTCATGCAGCTTAATATCAGAAAAACAAACAACCCAATCAAAAAATGGGCAGAATACCTAAATAGACATTTCTCCAAAGAAGATATACAGATGGCCACCAAACACATGAAAAGATGCTCAACATCACTAATTATTAGAGAAATGGAAATCAAAACTACAATGAGGTATCAGCTCATACTGGTCAGAATGGCCATCATCAAAAAATCTACAAACAATAAATGGTAGAGAGGGTGTGGGAGAAAAGGGAACCCTCTTGCACTGTTGGTGGGAATGTAAATTGGTACAACCACTATGGAGAACAGTATGGAAGTTCCTTACAAAACTAAAAATAGAACTACCATATGACCCTGAAATCCCATTACTGGGCATATACCCTGAGAAAACCATAATTCAAGAAGAGACATGTACCCCAATGTTCATTGCAACAATAGCCAGGACATGGAAGCAATCCAAATGTCCATCAACAGCGGAATGGATAAAGAAGATGTGGTACATATATACAATGGAATATTACTCAGCCATAAAAAGGAACGAATTTGGGTCATTTATAGAGACAGGGATGGATCTAGAGACTGTCATATAGAGTGAAGTAAGTCAGAAAGAGAAAAACAAATATCGAATATTAATGCATATATGTGGAATCTGAAAAAATTGGTATAGATGATTTTATTTACAAAGCAGAAGTAGAGACACAGATGTAGAGAACAAACATATGGATACTAAGGGAGAAAGGGGGTGTGGGATGAATTGGGAGATTGGGATTGACATATATGCACTATTGATACTATGTATAAAATAGATAACTACTGAGAACCTACTGTATAGCACAGGGAACTCTACTCAGTGCTCTGTGGTGACCTAAATGGGAAGGAAATCCCAAAAAGAGGGGATATATGTATACATATTTTTGATTCACTTTCCTGTACAGTAGAAACTAAACAGCATTGTAAAACAACTATACTCCAATAAAAATTAAAAAAAAGTTAATGAAGAATAAACGTCAAAGCTATGAAAAAAAAAAAGAAAGAAAGCAGCTTAGTTTTTTTGGTTTTGTTTTTTCTTTTCCTGAAAGGGTGAGGGTTACATGCTAAGAACAGACATTGGAACAATGTGATTAATACAGAGCTTTCTGAAACCTAACTTAGGATAAATGCAGGATGTGCTCAGTAACTTAAATAATAAAGTATGAGGATTGTACTCTGGATTCATAATAAAATAAAATCTTCCAAAAAGATAAGAAGCCTGTAGTGTATTCAAAACAATAGAAAAGTATATTTGATATTTTCTTTGGTTTGGATGCGGTATGAGGGTAAAGGAGCTGAGAAATCTGATAAGTTGTAGCTTAGAGTAGTATACACAGCACATACCCATTCAGTCTACACTTCAGTGGATGGATGAAGAAATTAATATCAATATAATTTTTGAAATATAAAGCTGTAGATTTATGATAGGAGCTAGGCCAAATGTGCTGAAATGGAAATATCCTTTTCCTCTAGAATTATTAAACTACCATCAAGACTGGTGCTAGCCTTCCCACTTTGTCCTCTACTCTGCATTGATCTTGTCCTTGAGAAATAAACTTTATAAAATGAAAACTCACAAATTTCCATTTGATTTTTGGATAGCTTTGTATAATAGATGTGGTTTGTTTTGCCGACATAGTTATCTCTCTGCCAGATATTTAACAAAACTTTTATCTGATACTCTGTGTCAAAAGAAGTTCCAGGGCTTCCCTGGTGGCGCAGTGGTTGAGAGTCTGCCTGCTAGTGCAGGGGACATGGGTTCGAGCCCTGGTCTGGGAAGATCCCACATGCCGTGGAGCAACTAGGCCCGTGAGCCACAACTACTGAGCCTGCGCGTCTGGAGCCTGTGCTCTGCAACAAGAGAGGCCGTGATAGTGAGAGGCCCGCGCACCGCGATGAAGTGTGGCCCCCACTTGCTGCAACTAGAGAAAGTCCTCGCGCAGAAACGAAGACCCAACACAGCCAAAAATAAATAAATTAATTAATTAATTAAAAAAAAAAAGAAGTTCCAAAGAATCTGTTGGATATTAGCATCTGAAGTCTCTGAAAAAATGGGCAAGCACAGATATAAGGAATCAAATCCCTAAAAGCTTTACAGTTTAAGCCCTAAGGTATTCAGTAAAGCACAGTTGTATGCATACTTCCTTGTCAATTTACCTAATCTATAATGTGTTCAATGAAATGATTCAGTATGTTTGGTTTCTTAACTCTGTCTCATGGAATTATTTATATTATTATTATTATTACAGTCTTCTTAAAATTATTTTCTTTTACCTCCATCAAAGTGATTTCATGATACATTTTAAATCTATATTAGTTATTCCCTTCCATTTTGTTAGAGATTTTTAAAAAATGGTACTTGGCTGGGTGTAGAGTTGAGACTATTTTTTTATTAGTAAGAGTATTTGTAGGGGCTCAAATTAATAGCCTTGTTTTCCCACTCTGGTTAAAAGTGAAAGAAAACAAATGAAAAAAATCGTATTGATTCTCCAGTATAAAAGTATATCATAAATATTTTATGACAACTTTAATTCTATAATACCTGGAATTCTATTTGGCACCACCAATATTTTCCAGAGTAAAAACTGTTATGTTTTATACTGGCATAAGTCAAAATGTATCTTCCCCTTAGTTTCTGTCTGCCACTCTTTCATATTTAATTGAAAGTGATCTAATGTCAGATTCTTGAATGTTCCTTGTGAGGAAAACAAATAATGCAATGCACCATGAGGAACAACATGAATCTGTGGGTAAAGGTGAGTGTTTCTATAACATCAGCCAGTGTTTAAAAAAAATTATTGCCACCTGCTATGGGTATATAATTAGTTGTGACTGCAAACACATGCAGGTATATTCCTTTCTCTTTGCCAAAAGTTTAATATTATTTTGGCATTTTATTTGTAGGAAATGTAGGGGATGATCAATCAGTCCAATGAATGAGAAAAAGCAGTTTGTAATGCAAGCATAGTTATTGTGAAGAAGCCTAGATTTTAAAAAGATACTTTAGCAAAAAAAAATTATTTTCACTAACAGTATGATGTAAGAGATTCTAACATAGCTAGCTTCTCATACTTGAGGACCAGGGAAGACTGACAAATTAAATACAGGTAGGAATTTTCCTTCCTGTAATGCCATAGATATTTACATGTTTCCACTTTAAACACATATGCTTCAGAAGACAAATGTAAAAAAAAAAAAAAAAAAGACTAGGCAACTTTAAAGTTTTATAACACAATTGTAACTCTAGTAATGAAGTGAATCGCTGAAAATTTTCTTTTTGTGTGTATATGTCTCCAATATTTAATACAAAAATAGCATTATGACAACTGGAAAATTACCCTACTGTACCACTATCTTTCCATGTTTTTTTTCTTCAAACCTTATATAAACATTCTTAGAGGAGTCCAATTTATAGCCATTTTGAAATGGTGGCATATCAAAATCATAGAGCTTTGTTGTTCTGGGCTAGATATTATCCTCTAAATAATAGAATTCCAGTGAGCTGGAACAATCTCCTGCAGTGAATGTTTTAGCAAACAGACTTTTCCCTGAAGCACAGATGGAATTTCATCCAACTGTCAAAATGATCCACAGATTATATCTAAGGGTATGTATTGTCTAAGGATCAGCATTGTCTACACTCAGGTAGAAGGTCAACAGATATCATTCTTAATATTTTCTGGTTGTTATTTGGACCTCCTTTACTCTAGTTGAAAAGTAGAAATTCAGTAATGAGTTTGTTAGATTTGAGTTTAGTCTGCTACCCAAATATACATTTTAAGTGAATCATTCCTGGATTTAGTAATCTGGTCTTGAATAACAATATGCCAATGGGTTTCCTCTGGATACTGAATTTCCTGAAATTAAAGATGTTTAACCACAGAACAGGTGACCATTTAAAGAGATGCTATAGTTGAGGGGCAAGTATTTGACCTATAACCACATGAACTTTAAAGATTTTTTCAACACTAAAATTTGTCTGTATTTGGAATATTACTCAACTGCTCCATGAAACAGAAACTTAGAGAGACAAAGAGAGAACTTATCTCAAATAACATTGCCTTATTTATTTATTTTTTAAAAAAATATTTATTGAGCTCCTGCTATGTATCAGGCATTGTATACGGCACTGGGGTCCTACCTGTGAATATTGTCCCTGACTTTGTGTAACTTAGAATCTCATGAAGAATATTGACTGAAAAATATGATTTCATGTTCAATTATTGATCATACTTGTGATAATTCAAATGCTTGGAATTGTGTCTATGAGTATATGTTATAAGGGGAACTGATTTTGTTTCTTAGAAATTGAGGAAGGATTTTCCTGGGTAAATAATGTTTCATCTGAGTACTGAAATAGGAGTTAGGAGGTGTCCAGGTACAAATGAGGGCAATGATCAATACAAGGAGGCTAAAGTGACCAAAGAAAGTGTTTTGGCAAGGCAGGAAGGAAATACATTGATTTGGACTAGGGTGGGAAACTTACAGATGTAGATACTAAAGGAAAGTGAGAACTCTCCCACAAGTATTCCATATGTCTCATTACCATTGGTGGAATAAGAAATATAGCATCATATAAAGAAAAATAGCTTTGAAATGAGACAGGTATTTATTTGAATGTTACCTATTCTTCTTACTAACTTTGTTACCTAAGGAAACAGCTATCTTCTCTCACTCTTAAGAAGTTTAAAATGGACTGTTTACATGGTTGTTGTGAGGATTAGAAATAATTTGAGTAAGGTTCTTTGACAAAAATTGTTCAGAAAGGGCTTGGTATCATTAATGGTACTATTATTAATACTATTATTTAATATCAAGATGTCACTTTACTTTAGAACACTCCAAGAAACTGAAAGTTGGAGACAGTTTGCTGTTCCTCTATTTTCAGAAACTTTGAACAATCAAAGTCTTTTGCATATTTGAAATCATTTTCCCACATGACCTTTACATAAATGTAATAGTTTCATGTTTTTCTGTACTCCCATTTTTTTTATTGTTACTGTAGGAATTACTCTAACCTGGGTAAGGAATGTATTCCTAGTCCTTGACAGATATATAGATAGAAGGAAGGCAGAAAACGTACTGGGTGTTCCAAATCGTGAATGATTTTGTAAAACTCAATCCTCTTATCCAGCTGTTGTTCGGTGATATGTTTTGGAGAATGCAAGTCTGCTTTTCATAGTGCACGTATGTAGTGCACCACTAGAGGCCATTAGACACCTCAGTAAATAAACAGATCTGCATATCAATTAGTACCTTAATTGACATGCAACATTTGTGATGACAGCTGGAGCAAATGAATTTTTCAGTGAGGGTTACAAATTTGTATGAAGGAAAATATAATACTGTACACTCTTTTATATGTTTAAAAGTTTCTATGGAAACAACTTTATAATGTAATTTGGTAAAGGATTATAAAGCAGTTTCAAAATATGAATTGATGATAGATACAAACAATTTTTCTTATGAGGCATTGAGGGGTAATGTGACTTCCTTGTAGTCATAAAGTTAAAATGAATAATACAACTGTATTTAACCTTAAACTACTAGGCCATGGGGCAAATAGTTTGTAAGACTATAACAGATAGTTATAAGAAAAATACATAAAATAAGTAATAGGAAAGGTAAGCTTTTTACAAAACTTTCTTTTGTTGTTTGAATTTTGTCTGTTAAAGAGTTGTTCCCATTAAAATAAGAATGTGTGTGAACATGATACATGTGCAAATGAATGCAAAAATTAGTTCTAAATCTTTGACAACTTTTGAGTTCTAATTTTAAATTTGTCTGAAGGATTATTTGTAACTAGTTGATTTTCAAAGCTTTAAATTAAATATGTGCTTCTATCGTGGTGATTATATTTTCGACATGAAATGGCATTGTGTTGACAATTGAATGCTCCATGAAGGCTAGCAGAGAAACATATTGATAAAGGAAATCTGAATTCATTAAATTTACCACATCAAGGGAGAACATAACTTGATAATAGTGTCTCAGAAGTAGGCTGGAGAAGGATATTTATAGATTTTTCATGTCTAGGCTCCTGTATTTTAAGGTAAGTCTTTTAAGGTGGGGTGCTAATAGGGATTGGATAAAAATAACACAATATTTTTGGAAAAAGTATTAAAAAAACTGTTGTCTGTGGGTTGTGGGCTGTGTCCCTGTGAGCAATCTGTTGTTGCAATATGAGAGAAGTTTGTCCACATGAACAAACTGTTTGGCTAGACAAATTGGTTTGTAAGAATTTCTTTAAGAAAACAGTAAAATTTCTTATTTACTTACCATCCTATTTTCCCCAATAAAAATTTCCTGTAACAGAGTCGTGTTAACACAGATGCTGTCAGTTGAGTACTATTGATGCTGGTTGTATCAATTGTCAGTAACCTGCTATGTGTCATTCTCTGGCCTAAGCTGGAAGATATACCTGTACTGTGTGGAGATGATCATTTCAGATGTGCATCTTTATATGAGAGCACCAGCATCCGCTTGTCAGATTCTTTTCACTGATATTTTATTATTTTTATGTCATATATTCATGAGAAGGATTGATCTGTAGTTTTATGTACAGTATTGTATTTGCTTTACAAAGGCTTGGGAAGTTTCTCTACCTTTTTAATGCTTAGGATAACTTATACAACATTTGGACTATGTGATCTTTCATTATCTGGCAGAATTTTCATGTGAAGTCTTCTATTTCTGCTGATTTTTTTTTGGTGGGGGGGGGATATTTTCCTAATAACTATCACAATTTCTTTGATTTCCTTTTGGAATATGTAAGCTAACTCATGAGATCAATGTTGATAGTCTATATTTTGCTAGGAAATTATTGATTTCATATAAGTTTTCATATTTTCACAGGATCTACATATTAGTCTCTTACAATTTTTTAAGTCACTTGTGTTTCAATGGTTATTTCTCCCATTGCATTTCCTATTTTTTTGTGTGTGCTTTTTTTCTTTTTTTATTTGAACAAATTAGCTAGCAGTCTCTGAATGTTGATCTATTAACTATATATTTTTTTGTATTCTCTAGCTCATAATATTTTGCCATTATTATCTTCCTTTGATTTCCACATACAGATTTACTTTGTTTTCATTTATCTAGTCTTCTAAACTATAAAGAGTAACTCACTAATTTTCATTCTTTCTATGTTACTGGTAAAATTTTTAGTGATATGAATTTTGTCTATTAATAAATTGAATGTACCATGTATTCTGATGTGAATTGGTTTCTTTGTGATTAACTTTTTAAGTCTGTAATTTCAGTGCATAGATTTGTTTGATAAAAGGTTAAAAATTTTCTAGGTAAAAAAGACCTGTCTGTTTTTTTATTTGTCTTCTCTTTGTTTTTGTTAGTAATTTCTAGTTTTTTTTGTATTTGATGAGAAAATATTGTTTGCAATATTTCTAATTTCTAAAAATTAATCGTGTTTCTTTTAAACCTATTATAAAACATTTTTTTTGTAAATATCTCATGGACACTTGGAAAAAAGATGTATTCTCTCTTATCAAGGGGTTGAGTTTGAAGTATATCTCTGAGTCTACCTTGTTTTATTGTGTTTAAATATTTTATATTCCTAATTTTTTTTGTCCACTTGATTCACTTTGTACTGAGAATGACATATTAACATTTCTTATTATTAGTGTGATTCTATTAATATGTCCTTGCATCCTCTGCAGTTTTTGCTTCAGGCAGATACTATGTTCTTTGGTTCATAAATTATAATGTATATTATGTGCTCATTGTGAATTGTGGCTTTTAGCATTAATAAAGTGTTCTTTGTCAGGGTTAATGTTTGGAGTTTATATTCTACATATATATTCTACATATTAACACATTCACTCCTGCTTTTTTTCATTTTATTTACCTGATGTACTTTTCTTTAATTGAAGTATAGTTGATTTACAGTGTTTTGTTAATTTCAGGTGTACAGCAGAGTGATTCGGTTATATATATAGACATATATGTATATGTACATGTGTATATGTATATGTACATGTATATATGTATATATATATTCTATTTCAGATTCTTTTCCCTTATAGGTTATTACAAAAGATTGAGTATAGTTCCCCTGTGTTATACAGTAGGTCCTTGTTGGTTATCTATTTTATATATAGTAGTGTGTATATGTTAATCCCCAAACTCCTAATTTATCCTTTCCCCTTCTCCCTTTGGTAACCATAATACTTTTGTCCACTCTTTATTTGTAGTGTTTCTGAATAGGTTTTAGGTGTGTCTCAGAGTAGAGCATAGTTAGACTTCGATTTGTGAGGCAAATTGATAAAATATTTTTAATTACATGAGTTAATTCAATTGACATTTATTGATACTTATATGACTGTCTTCAGTATAAGCTCAGTCACAATTTTTATAATTACGTATAATTTGCTTTATGTGCTATTTGTTTCCTTGCAAGATGTGTTTTTTTTTTTTTTTTTTTTTGCACATAGGAAAAGGTTTGTACCTTTTTAGGAACTTTTATTATTTAATTGTAGTGGTTACTCTTGTACATGTACACTTCTATTGTCTTTAGTCTTCTAGTTTTTTAACATTTTACCAATTTTCCACTTTCTTTTATATCATTTAATGCCACCTATTGACAATACTAAAAAGGTTTACAATAATTTCCCATTTTCCTCTCCCTTCTCCTCCTACTTTATTGTTGTATTATTTCTGTTTTATCAAAACTTAATTTTAAAATTATTTTTCCATCCTCATCTCTTTTTTTGTTTTGGCCTTAGGTGTACATTTAGTCGTTTTAAAATACTCACCATTAGGACTTTTGCTGAATTGTTTTCAGGCAACATTTTTTTGAAGGAAGGTCACCTCTGGTATATTACTCAAGAAGTGTTGATGGATGCAGAATTTTCTAAGCTAATGTTGAAAAGATTTTCTTTATAATATTGATATTTTAATGACAGCATGGCTAGATATAAAATTCTTTACCTTTGTTCATTGGATTAGAAAAAAAACCTGCTTCATTGTTATTTGCTTTGTATGTTGATTTTGAAATTCCTGATGCCAGCCTAATTTTTTTGCCTTTGAAATTTATCTGACCTTTGCCTTGAAGACTTTACTTTTGAAAGCTAAGTAGTTTATTTGGCTGTTTCTCAGAGTGGATCATTCTTCCTCCTCTGTCCCCACTCTGAAGTACTCAATGAGCCCTTTCAACTTTCAGATTTTTTTTCTGAAAATATTTATTGGATTATAGTTTTAAATGTTAGGTCTGTTCTATTGGTTTCTTTTACTTTTTAAAAGATTTTGATAATATGTTGCTCTTTCTTTGTCTTCAATTTCTATTTTCTTTTTGCCTTTTTTACTTCTTTCTCGATATTATTTTCTTTCTCTTATTGATTGCTCTCCTGCTCTTTGTCCTTTACTTTCTTTTACTCTATTCCCTTTTATGCATGATGTAATTTATTTTCCACTTCTGAGATAATTATGTCTTTCTCTTGGGTTCAATTAACTCTCTACATTTTTATTCCTATTTTTTGTACATTTCTGTTTTTAATTTTTGGATTAAGCATTTCTAGTTGTCTTTCATACCCTCACATACTTATTTTTATATATTTGTTTCTCTTTGGAGTGCTTACAAAGTTTTCTTCTGGTTCGTGGTTTTATTCAGGGGGAAAACATTTTCTTCAATTGATATGTATGAAATGTTTCTCTTGTTTATTTTATGGCTTTGGGGTTACAATATTCTAGTTTAATGGCACATGCAGATCTAATTATATTGAAGTCATTCAGCAGGTTATATTTCTTTGGTTTTCATGGGGAGGGAATTGTGAGTGTTCCAAATTTATGGTTTGCTTTTGTCCTGCACAACTGTACTTTTCTCATTTTTCTTCTATCTTCCTCACATGTGAATTGCTAAAGGGTGCTTCTTCCTTCTTTTTATCTTTCTCTCAGAACCAATATGTTTCTAAGACTTCCTTTTTGTTTTACTCCTGCACCTCTAAATTTTTCCTACCCTTTAATCATGCCTGTTCTTTTAAATTACACAAATTTTAAGGTTTATTCTATATAGTCTGTACTTTTGTCCAGACACTTGCATTTTGGAATTTCAAGATTTAGTGTGGACTCAATCTTTCTGACTGACTTTTAATATCAGTATTAGACCCTTTAACTATAGTTCTCCTTTGTCTCTTGACCACATTTACTGGTTTGTTTTTGTTTTCTGTTTTGTTTTGTTTGTTTCTTGCCTTTGCTTAACACAAAGTCTTATGGTGAAGTGGATGTGGAATAGCTAAACTAGTGACTGCGCATGGGGATTTGGTTATTATTTTCTTGTTACTCATAGTTATTTTTGATTCTAGACATTCTCTGTCTTTATGTTTTTGAGAGCATGGCTCTGGTATAGATTCCCTTTCCCTTTTTGTTGTTTATATTATTTTGGAGGAAATTTTAAGAGAAACAAACTTGGCTATGATGTTGTCTTTGGCTAAAGTAACTTTCTTCACTATCTTTTTTAAGAGACAAAGTGTCTGAGTTTCAAGCTGAAACCACTAGGTGGCATTGTGTGGGGCTCTGAGGAGCTCCAATTCTTTATGTCTCAGTGCTGAAAGAATTCAGTGAGAGGCAAAGTGACAGATAAGAAGTGATTTATTAGAATAGGACTTGTGACACAAGTGGGCAGGGAAGAAGTTGCCATGCCAAGAACTTAGTAGGCTACAGTTTTATTACCAAAAGAAAAGTAGGGAGGGGGAAAAGACCACCTTCTTCTTCATTCTTGAGTAGGCGCCATGCTTCCGTGATCATTTCCTCCTCTATGTTGGGGAGGGGAGTTTTCTTGTCCCTACATGGTCAAGCTGGGACTGTCATGGCACTATGGAAAAATTATTTCAGGCCTCAGCACAATGAGGATCTTTCACTTTGAAATGTCACCTTTCCATGAATTATTGTTTTTTATGTGTGCAGAGAGCATGTCCTAAGGGTCATTAATTTACTGAGTTCAATGGGCAGGATATGGGTCTCATGCTACCATTGGTTTATCGTTTTGGGGCATGTCTCATGCTCTGTTGCGTGGTTTTGCTGCTAAGCAAGCCTGCTTTGTTTTGTGATTAAGCAAACCTGCTTTCTTGAGTGATCATTAACTTACAGGGGCCTACCATATTTTTTCTTTACTTAAACTCCCTTAGTGGGATTAACTATTTAATTACCTAATTTGTTCCTCTACTATGTTCCTATCAATTTCATGAAGAGTCTACTTTAGAGAATAAGAAGGATAGGCAGCTTATATAGTTTGCAGTAATTCTGTGTGTATTACGTGAATCCCCTTTAGTATTCTGCTCCACCAGAGGCAAAGTCTGAAATCAGGGAAAAACACACAAATTCACAGAAAACATGTTAAAACTTCATCTGATGAGATTTGAGGAATACTAAAGGGTTTGGGTCTCATGGCCCTGAGGACCAGGGGTAATATATTTAAGCAGGAAATCTGTGAATGTCAGAGAGTTTAGCCAGTTTGATTTTTTTGAATGCCATCAGTTTTGTATTTCTTTCTGATTGAGACTGATGGCAACAATAAATTTTCCGAGTAAATGATAGGATTTTCAAAGTTTCTTAATAACAGTACCACTAAAAATGGGTGCCACTGTAACTGGAGGTTGAAATACCCAGGTTGAGTATACAAAAATCAAGAAATTTTGTTGCTACTGTCAGAGCTGTATTTCTCTGGCTTAAAGGACTTCAAATCATCCTAAGGATAAGAAACACAAATGACAAAGAAAAACTCAATTCCGTTTGTAAGTTTCAAAGAGACTGAAGCTTGGGTTACTGTCGACATACAAACTTTAAAATTCTATTGTGATAATGCTAGTGACAGGTGAAAACTGTAACAGAGATACACTCAGCAATTTTAGTAAAGATATCTAAACAATGTTTACCTCTGTTGCAATCACACAGATATCGTAGACATGCCAAAAGTTATTTTTATATAATTTACAACCAAATTTTCTGTACCTTACTGATTTCCTCTTTACTTTTTCTATAAATAGAAAAAGGTGCTTTATTCTGTTTATTTATTTATGGCTTTTATTGTGGATTTCTCTATTTCTTCTTGCTATCTATTTATTTTTTCTCATGTACTCCAAGCTTATTAGAAATGTAGTTCCTGTTGGTGAATTTGCCCCTTTAACATTATTAAATAATCTTTTCATTATCAGTAATATTCTTTTCTCTGGAATCTATTTTGTCTGATGTTAATATTATCCCTTCAGCTTTTTGTGATTAGTGTTAACATGAATTATCATTGCCCATTCTTTTGCTTTTAATCTAATTATGCCTTAAAATTAAAATGGATTTCATAGGCATCCTATAGTTGAATCTTGCTTTTTTATACACACTACTAACCTCTCCCTTTTAATTGAGGTCTTTAGACCATTTACATTTAATACAATTGTTAATAAGTTTCGGCTTACATCTATCATTTTTCTATTTGTTTTCTACTTGTATTATCTGTTTGTTTAATTCTTCCTCTTTTACTTGCTACCTTAGCATTAATTGAATATTTTTGTGATTCCATTTTATCATTTTTTTTGTTTTTATCTATAGTTTCTATATTATCATTTTAGTAGTTTCTGTTAGGAATATATTTTTCATCTTAAATTTAGTATAGTCTGTCTTCAAGTGATATTATATCACTTCATGCATAGTGTAAGAATCTTCAAATGTTCTAATTCTTTCCTTGATGGTTGCACTACTGTTAAATATCTTACTACTGAATATATCATAAACTTGACAATACATTGCCATTATTTTTGCTTTAATCAATTATTGTTTTAAACACAAAAAAGTTACATTTTCCAGTTTTCTTTGTTTCTTCTTTTATTTAGATTTCCTTCTGGTCTAATTTTTCTTCTGCCTGAAAGATTTCCTTCTAAATTTATTTTAATGGTGGTCTGCTGGTGATGAATCAGCTTCTGTTTGTCTGAAAGTATTTTTTATTTCTTTTTCATGTTTTAAATATATTTTCAAGAAATATACATTTCTAGTTTGACACCTTTTATTTTTACAGCACTTCAAAAAAATTTAAAATGTCTCCTGCTTTATTAAATGAAGAGAAATCTGCTATCAATCTGATCTTTTATCCCCTGTAGCTAATGTATTCCTCCCCATCCCCAGTTGCTTTAAAAATTTTTCTCTATCACTGGTTTTCAGCAGTTTGGTCATGATATAACATGGTGTACTTTTCTTCATATTTATTCTGTCTGGGTTTTACTGAGCTTCTTTGATATGTCAGTTTATATTACTAATCAAATTTGGAAATGTTTTAGCCATTATTTCTTCAAATAGTTCTTCTCTCTCCAACTACCATCCCAATTAAGGAATGTATATAAAGTCATTTGGAGTTTTCCAGAGATCATTAATGCTGTTCATTTTTTAAAATCTTTATTCTCATTGTGCTTAATTTTGGATAGATTCTAGTACTGTGTCTTCAGGTTTACTAACCTTGTTTTCTTCAATGTCTGATGTGCCATTAATCCCATCCAGTTGTATTTTTTTTTATTTTATCCTTGTAGTTTCCATTTCTAAAACTTTAATTTGGGTCTTTTTAAAAATATTTTTTGTTTCTACTTAATATTTTTAGCCTTTTATATAGCATCTTGGACAATTGTAAGTTACAATACTTGTTTTTTATATTCTTTGTGTACTAATTCTATCATCTGTGTAATATCTGGGTTGATTAAATTTTCTCTTCATAGTTGGTTCTATTTTCCTGATTTTTATACTTTATTTTGTTGGGTGCTTGATATTTTTGCATTCCTAGTTATGTTTTGTGTTTAATTCTGATACATAGTTAAGTTACTTGGAAACAGCTGGGTTCTTTGTAGTATTTATTTTAGGCATTATTTGGTAGGACTAGAAGACTATTAGTCTAGGGCTAATTTTGAACCACTGCTGGCAAAATTCCTCTTAATATTTTTCAATATCTTGTTATTTATGAGGATTTTGGTTATGTATGGTGGGAACCAAATCTATTCTTAACCCTGCATTACCTAAGGGTATTATTTTCTCTAATTGTTTTGGGGCATTTCTTTCCCTAACAATGGATAGCTTCATTACATACTTGCACTGATTATTGCTCAACTAAAGATTTCAGGGTGATCCTCTTCAGATCTCTGGAGCCCCCTCTATGTGGATCTCTTTCCTCTCTGGCACTCTGCCTTATGAAATTATAAAGTGGCTTGTGTTTTTCCCCAGACTGTTTCCTTTATTATCTGCTACAACAGGCTATTCTCGTATCTAAATTTGTAAACTTTACTATCCTACTTTTTAATTTTTATTTTATTTTACTTTTTTTTAAGGAATGCTTTTTATTTTTTATTTTTTGTGCGGCATGGCATGCGGGATTTTACTTCCCGGATCAGGGATCAAATCCATACCCCTTGCAGTGGAAGCATGGAGTCTTAACCACTGGACCTCCAGGGAAGTCCCCCTACTTTTTAAAATTAAAGTGAAATTTAATTCAAGTCTATAGACATAGATATACATATACATATGCATTACCATATACATATATAGAGATTATCGTTCCTTCTGTGAATAAAACATTATGAGAACTTATATATGAAGAAAAGATGCCCTATCTTATAATCAAATAATATCCACCTTCCAAGATGCAAATCTAGTAAAGCCTCAGTTAATCACTTCCATTGTACTGCAAATGGATATTTTCCATTTTCGGAATTCTAGTAGATCCTAGTAACTATTGCAGAGTAAATCATTTATTTCTTCCTCATGTAAACAAAATGATAATTTTACCTCTCCAAGTATTTATGTGTATATATCAGCAACCTCTTTTTAATGTGTGTTGTATAGTGGAGCCTGGAAATCTGAAATCATATTTACTAGACTTCCTTTGAAGTTAGCATTCTGCCTGATTATATGCTCTTAATTTCTAAATTGAGTTGACTTGGGAAAGATAAATGTAATGAGGAATCAATTTGATGGTATGATTCTGAGTAGATGGGAAAAGACCCTGGTGGTTTTCAATTTTAGCACTATTCTTATGTTTTACCTTTAGAATCACAACAAGACAATAGTTCCCTTGGCAACTTCACTTCTGTGTTTTATTTTTTGAGAATTTTTCCTGAGTGCTCACTCTAGTTTCTGTTTCCTTAGTCCTTCCAATGATTATTTAAATTATTAATAGGTAATTCCCAAAATTAAGTCACTTCTAAGAATAAATATCTTTAAACTTTAACTGTGAAATTGAACTTGCACTGATACTTTTCCCTGCAACATAGACATGTATTGGAATTCTGCAAGGAGAAAAGTTTATTATTTTTATTTTAGCAATGTCTCTGGCTATGCACCAGATAGGTGGATGTGAAAAAAAATGGCTTAACTTTAATTTAGCTCTTTATATTTTCCTGTATATAAAAATATAATCCTTTCATCAGGATGTTTATTTGATTATGTGTACTAACATGCAAGAATTTGCCTGAATTACATGGCATATAGAAGTCACACAAAAATGATCTATGTCTTTGCCAAAAGCATTAAAGAAATGCTTCCTAACCAAGCTGATTTTATAAATTGAATATCTTTTGTAATGTTAAAGCCAAGAGCATTTCCAGTATAGACAAAATGAAGTACAGTAGTTTCCCCTTATTTGCGGTTTTGCTTTCCATGTTTCCAGTTATTCACATTCAACCATGTCTGAAAATATTAAATGGAAAATACTAGAAATAAACAATTAACAAACTTTAAACTTTGTGCCATTCTGAATGGCTTGCTGAAATCTTGTGCCATTCTGTTCAATCTTGTCCAAGATGTGAATCATCCTTTTGTCCAGTGTATTCTGTCCATTAGTCACTTAGTAACCATCTTGGTTATCAGATGAATATCGTGGTATCACAGTGTTTGTGTTCAAGTAACCTTTATTTTACTCATTAATAGCCCCAAAGTGCAAAAGTAGTGATGCTGGCAATTTGCATCAGCCATAAAGTGCTTATTTTAAGTGAAAAATGGAAAGTTCTTGACTTAATATAAAGGAAAGGAAAAAAATGTATACTGAGGTTTCTAAGATCTACAGTAAAAATTAATCTTCTATTTGTGAAATTGTGAAGAAGGAAAAAGAAATTCATGCTAGTTTTGCTGTTGCACCTCAAACTGCAAAAGTTATTGCCCCAGTGAGTGATAAGTGCTTAGTAAAGATGAAAAAGTCACAGAACTTTTATTACTGTATATTGTTATAATTGCTCTATTTTGTTACTAATTATGGTTGCTGATTTCTTACTGTGCTTAATTTATAAATTAAACTTTATCATAGAGATGTATGTATGGAAAAAAGAAAAACGTGTGTATAGAGTTCAGTACTATTACTGGTTTTAGGCATCTACTGGGGGTCTTGGAACATTCCTACCCTGGGTAAGGGGGTACTACTATAGATTCGTTATCTCTGCTCCTCCCCACTAAGTACAGTATGAAACCTGAAAATAATACAAGTGGCAACTGAAAAAAACAAAACA